>NW_007125283.1:0-351 GCF_000164805.1 Carlito syrichta
TTCTTATCACATCTATTTTTTGTTACTTTTTAATTTTTGCCATTCTGAAAGGTGTGAGATAATATCTTATTGTGGTTTTAATTTGAATTTCTCTGATAATTAGGAATATGAGCAAATAAAACATATTTATTAACAATTCATATATAAAAATATTTAAAGGAATTCAAATGAAATGAGAATATAAATAAAATAGATTTTTAAACACCATAAAAATGTTAGTGATGAAAATAAAATAACAAATGAAATTTATCTGGATGATCAATAAATAGCAGAATATAATGTTGTAGAAGAAATACTCATGATTATGAAGATATAGAAATATGATCTACTTAAAATAAAACAAAGAGAACC
>NW_007125284.1:0-687 GCF_000164805.1 Carlito syrichta
AAAAAATGAGAAAAACACTTCTCCAATTCTATATCTGAAAAAGGCATATCTGCTAGGTACTACAAGAAACTCAAACACTTGAAAAAATCACACAAAAAGTCCCTTCACAGAGTGGGCATAATACATGATTGGACCCTTTTCATAATAAGAGTTACAGTCAAACAGCAGACATATGAAAATGTGCTCAGCCTCACTCATCATCAAAGGAATGCAAATGAAAACCACATTATAATACCAGATACCCACTGTGAGAAGGGCCATCATTATTAAAACAAACAATAACAGAGAATTTGGAAAAAAAATGCTTCTGGGCTGCATGTGGACTGAAAACTAGACCTACATCTTTGGAAAACACTGTGGTGGTTTCTAAAGGGACAAGAAATTGACCTACCATGTGACTCAGTAATTCCCCTGTAGAGAATATACCTGGAGGAACTCAAATCATTTTACCAAAAAGATAAATACACAAGTATGTTTGTTGCAGCTCTAATCACAATTGCCAAAAAAAAAAAAAAAAAAAGGTACAAACCATGTTGCCCATTAAAGCTGGAATGGATAATATAAATGTGGTATAAACACACAATGGAATATTATGCAGCCATAAAAAAGGACAGATATGGGGATTTTGCAGAACTTTTGATGGCTATGACGTAGGTTATTCTCAGCGATTTATCACAGAAACAAAGA
>NW_007125285.1:0-731 GCF_000164805.1 Carlito syrichta
CAAACCAGAAATCCTACCTGACAGAGCAGGTTTGTTCATGAGATGACCCAGGGCTGCAGGCCGCTCATGTTTGTCATTATGCTCCCACGACCTAAGGAATTCACTTTCCAGTGTCATCGCCATCAGCGCGTTCTTCTATAGGAATAATGTGAACTATAAAATCTGAAATGCGCCAGCGTCTGTAGAAATTTGAAAGTCTTGCCTTTTCCCCCCTTTATGTAATATAAAGTGTTTTAACAAAAGCATGGTAGCCCCATACATTTTAAATGTCAAACTTGCAGATAATGTACCTCCTAAGAATTTCAACTTCAAACTTGGAACTTGTAAAGCCACAAAACATCTTTAGAGGCTTACCGAAGCAAATAAACAATGTGTTTCGGAGAGACTTAGTGAAGAAATTGTTTTTTTAACCAGTATTTCTCATGGTGCTTTTCAGGTGAGGATGATGATGAGACTTTGGGTCACAGTTCAGGACTACCATCCATGGGAAAGTTTGGAAGCAAGATTTAATGTTAAATTTTGATTTTAAAATGTATTCTACTTTAGTTTCTATGGGTAATGATCTATCAAGATTCATAAACAATTTTATGCTAACATATGTTTTTATTCTGACATGGCTATTGAATTTGACCTATGAATTATTCCTATGCATATTTTAATATTATTCCATTTTGTTTTAAGTGCTAGACTGTATCTAGGAAACCCGTTTAGATCCAAAATAACATTTTTTT
>NW_007125286.1:0-650 GCF_000164805.1 Carlito syrichta
CTCATGGCCTCTCTGTTTTCTTGCAACATTTCACTCAGTTTTTCAGGACAACCTCCCAAATAACATTCATCCCCCGGTAACAGCACTGCCCTTCACCATTTTGGAGGATTACAATGGACAGGGTCTTTGTTTTTTTAAGTGGAAGATTGGAAAGAGAAAAACTGCTTTATTTGCATATTTTTCCTGCTAAAAGGCACGACAAGGCTTTTCCTCCAAGAATATTAAGCTTCAGAGAAATGACGTTATAAATGACACCTTGAAATTCTGAAAAGTTAAATTAATAAAATTGAAAACAGTTCAATCAGGGAAACATCAAAGATCACGTACAAGCTGTCATTAAAAACAGTTGGTCCAGCTCAGTGAAATCAGCTTGTAATCCCAGCACTTTGAGAGGTCGAGGTGGGTGGAATGCCTGAGCCTGTAGTTTTGAGACCAGACTGGTCAACTTGGCGAGACCTCAACTCTACAATAAATTAAAAATTAGCCAACTGTGGTAGCATGCACCTGTAGTTCCAGCCACTTGGAAGGCTGAGGCGGAAGGATCATTGGAGCCCAGCAGGTCACGTTGGAGTAGCGGTGATCATGCCACTGCACTCCAGTCTGGGCGACAGAGTGAGACTTTGACTCAAAAAAAAAAAGACCTCAAAAAA
>NW_007125287.1:0-629 GCF_000164805.1 Carlito syrichta
CTTGATAAGGAAGGATTACCAATTGCTTTATTGAGTTGTAATATTTACATATTCTTGATGTCAGCTCCTTTTCAGATGTGTGATTTGTAAAACTTTCCTCCCATTCTGTAGTTTGTGTTTTTGTTTTGTTGATTGTGTCCTTTGATACACAAAAGTTTAAAAATTTTATGATGCTCAATTTATCTATTTTTTGTTGTTAGTGTTAAGGTGCTCTTTATATATAATATGGATAGATTTTTAGAGTATACATTGTGAAATGCTTTAAATCAATTTGAGGTTTTTTGTCATTAAGTATTTTAGTTTATTTTTAATTGAGGTTTAAAATATGCTGTATTAGTTTGCTTGGGCTGCTTTACAAATACCACATACCTGGTGGTTTAAACCAGAAGTCTCAGCCCCCAGATCACAGATCAGTGTAGGTCCATGGCCTGTTAGGAACTGGGCTGCACAGCAGAAGTGAGTGGTGGGCAAGGGAGCAAAGCTTCCTCTGTATTCACAGTCACTCTCCATCACTCACATTACTGCCCAATCTCTGCCTTCTGTCAGATCAGCGGCATTAGATTCTCATAGGAGGGTGAACCCTATTGTGAACTGCACATGCAAGGGATCTAGGGTGCAGTTTCTTAAAA
>NW_007125288.1:0-692 GCF_000164805.1 Carlito syrichta
GTACACAAGTCTGCAAAGAGTGAAAATTTAGGATATGAAAAATGCTTTAAAATTTACTTTCAAAACGCGACCTGCCACAACTGGGCTTTACACTGTCATCTTTTTTTTAAATCAAATCTGAAACCTCAAACTAATAGAACTTTCTTCTCTTTTTTTCTAGTAGGTGTAGTCCTTCCTTAATTTCAACTCATTAAAAAATGCTTTATAATCTGGGTAGTGGAAGAAGCCTGGTTCAAATTTCTTAAAATCTTCAGTCTCATAAAACCCCAGCCTCTCCCCCCTCTAAGATTCTGTGTTTTATTTTATTTATTTATTTATTTTGAATTGGAGTCTCACTCTGTCGCCCAGACTGGAGTGTAGTGGCTGTTCCTGGCCACCGCAGCCTCGACCTGCTGGGCTCCGGCGATCCTTCCACCTCAGCCTTCCGAGTAGCCAGAATTACAGGCACGTGCTACCACACCCGGCTGATTTTTTGATTTATTGTAGAGATGAGGTCTCGCCAAGTTGGCCAGGCAGGTCTCGAACCCTAAGGCTCAGGCAATCCACTCACCTCAGCCTCCCAAAGTGCTGGGATTACAGGCTGAGCCACCGAGCCCGGGTGATTCTGTGGTTTAATTACCCTCTGGATCCACTAATAGCTTTAACAATATATGGCTTCAAGACTAAATTCTTCTGTTAGTGGGAGGTCTTTT
>NW_007125289.1:0-775 GCF_000164805.1 Carlito syrichta
TCTGGACTCCAGCCCTCGAGCCTGCTCGCCAGGCTTTCTGCTGGCATAACCTGCTCTGAGGCATGGCCAGACAGCCTCATGGACCCAACAACTCCCGGCTCACCAACCACCCTGGCCGAGGCTCATTTTGATAATTTTAAATAACACCTCAGCAAAGAAAAATTACATGCAATAAAATTATTACAAATTTAGAACTAAATTAAGACAAATCTAATAAAACATCAAAGCTTATCATAGCAGCTTAGGACATTCTTAAAGGAAAATCTATAGATCAAAAAGCTCATATTAGAAAAGAAAAAAATGTGCAAATTATTAGCAGTATTTCTTTCAAGAAATTAGAAAAGTGAAAAGGGAATCTAGATAAAGTAATAGTAATAAATATGCTAAACAAAGTTAGCAAAGCATGCAATAGCAAATAAAGTAAGAGAATGCTGTGAATATTTTATGTAAGTAAATTTAAAAATATAGATAAAAATTAATCTTTAGATAAATATTTTTGCCGGGCTTGGTAGCTCAGCCTGTAATCCCGCACCTTGGAAGACTGAAGTGAGTGGATTTCCTGACCCTTCGGGTTGGAGAACTGCCTGGGCAACTTGATGAGACCTCATCTTTACAATAAATCAAAAATCAGCCGGTTGTGCTAGTGCACACCTGTAGTTCCAGCTACTTGGAAGTCTGAGGCGGAAGGATCACTGGAGCCCAGCTGGTCGTGACTGCGGTGGGCAGGAGTGGCCACTGCACTCCAGCCTGGGTGACAAAGTGAGAATCCAACTCA
>NW_007125290.1:0-678 GCF_000164805.1 Carlito syrichta
GCCACCTCTATGGGATCCACCCTGCCCACCCTCCTTCCACCAAGCTTGTTCCTCCTACCCTCCTGCTTTCTGTTTTTTTCAAATACATTTTTAATACATATAGTTATTTACTTATTTGTAAGTTGACTCTGTAAGATGTATCCATTCCCCAACTCCAGGATGCAAATCCCAGGACGGCAGGGATTGGGATCTTTGTCCTTTTTGTTCCAGATGGATCCCAAGTCCCCAGAGAGAACATTTTTGTCCTAGGAATGACACACGTGTGGACGTCAGGGGGCATAGCTGGCATGATCGCTAGGTGGACCCACCACACAGCAGCCCACACACTCCCGCTGACCGGGCACAGTGTGCAGGGGGCCCCGGTCCACACAGACGATCTGGTCCCCAGGTAGAGATTCAGGGACATACAGGGACTGCTGGCAGCCCTTCTCTCAAGGTGCCTTTCAACTTTAATCTTTTAAATTATAAAACAAACTCCTGACAGGGGTGCCGAAAGCCACTATGACTAGTGTTTTCTGGCAGAGAAAGATTCAAGGGAGGAAAAAGGAAGGAGCATGTCACAGGAGCAGGAGGTCGAGCCAGGTTCCCGTCACTGAGCACCTCTTCACCTGCTGGAAGTTTCTTTCTGCACATGCCGCTCTTATGCTGTCAAAACTTAAAGCCTTTTGTTAAATTATT
>NW_007125291.1:0-410 GCF_000164805.1 Carlito syrichta
TTCTGTTTTTGTTTTTTGAGTTGGAGTCTCACTCTGTCACCCAGACTGGAGTGCAGTGGCTGCTACCGGCCACCGCAGCCTCGACCTGCTGGGCTCCGGCAATCCTTCCACCTCAGCTTTCCAAGTAGCTGGAACTACAGGCGTGCACTACCATGCCCGGCTAATTTTTTTTGAATTATGTAGAGATGAGGTCTCGCCAAGTTGCCCAGGCGGGTCTTGAACCCGCGGGCTCAGGCTATCCACTCACTTCAGTCTCCCAAAGGCGCAGGATTACAGGTTGAGCTATTGAGCCTGGCAGTTTATTCCTTTGATTGTTAGGTATTTATCAAAATTATTAAAAGAGTAGTTGACAACATTGTAATATTTCTATAGACGTAATGTTAATTGTAAAAGTAAATGAAAATTTATAT
>NW_007125292.1:0-381 GCF_000164805.1 Carlito syrichta
AATCCATCTGGTCCAGGGTTTTTTTTTTGTAGGTAGTTTTCTTATTACGTAGTCAATTTCCTTGATTGTTATTGGTCTATTTATGGTCTCGATTTCTTCTTGTTTCAACCTAGCGGGTTGTGTGATGTCAGAAAGTCCTCCATTTCCTTAAGGTTTTCATATTTGTTTTCATATAAGTGTACATAGTAGTCTCTAATGATCTTTTGTATTTCTTCAGGGTCAGATGTGACTTCATCTTTTGTGTTTCTGATTATGCTTATTTGGTTTTTTTCTCATTTTTTCTTGGTCAGTCTAGCTAGGGGACCATCAATCTTGTTTACCCTTTCGAAGAACCAGCTTTTTGTTTCATTGATTTTTTGTATTATCTTTTTGTCTTCTCTG
>NW_007125293.1:0-731 GCF_000164805.1 Carlito syrichta
CCTAACAAAAAAACAAAATAATTGGCTTTTGAAGAAGTATGTAAGTGTTCCAGGGAGCAGAGACATTCAGCAAGATAGATGTCAATATTTCCAAAAATATGCCCCTTAGAGTGCTGGTTTATGAGGTGACTCATGTGCAATTTCTTCCTTCAGTCAAATAGTTCATTCCATCCTTACAAGAACCCTTCAGATAGTGTATCATCCCCATTTAACAGAGGGAAACGTTGAGGTTTAGCGAGGTAAAGCAAAATGCTCATAAAAAAAAGTTGGAAAAGACTTAAAGGGTCATCTAGACCAGCAACATCAGCATCACTGGGGAACATGTTTGAAATTCAAATTCTCAGGTCCTACTCCAGACCTGCAGAAGCAGCCTCTTGGGAAAGGGGAGAGCAATCTGTGATTGAGCAAACCCTCCAGGGAATTCTGATGCCTGCTAAGATTCAAGAATCACTGGTGATCTAGCTCAGCCTTCTTATTTTACAGAAAAGGCAGTGATGCCCAAAGTCAAGCAACATGGACATAGTGAAGGGAAAACAAACAAACAAAAACACCACACACCATAGAACCACAGTTCCAGCCTTCAAGGTCTTAAAATTTAAAGATCCAGGGCTTCAAATCTGCTTCATGTCTTTGTTCTAATTTCACAGAAGTATCTACATTCAAAAAATTTGAATTTAATAAAATATATCTAAACAGCCTATAGTTAATATAATTAAACCCAGGTAGCAGAA
>NW_007125294.1:0-729 GCF_000164805.1 Carlito syrichta
CGCACTTCCAAGCTCTAGACAGGATAATGTCAGAGATCATTTTACCCCTTTGGCTGCTGGCATTACCTGGAAAGTGGTCATTGATTTGTGCTTACTATAGGCCAGAAATGGTGGCAGAGGCTTTAAATATTTTTAAAGAACTTACTCTTTCCATCATCCCAGTGTACAACTACGAGCCCAATTTTATGGATAAAAATAAATGGGCTAAAATACAGGATACCACTACTTGCCCTCTAATTAAAATAACTGAGTCACTATTATACAAGTAAATGTTTCAAAGAGAAATAAATTTTAGCAGAATTAGTGATGAGGCCGTAGAAAGTATGAGACAGAAATAGTAGGTGAAACACCTTCTGATTAGTCCCCAATATTCCAATATACTGTTACTAATCTATACTTTTCACAGTAGACCAAAAGAACTACCAATAAGTTTATTATAAATAAATAGGTTAAAGCAAAGAACAGCAGGTACACAACCAATTATTTCCTTTGGGTAAATGATGAAAATCATGCAAGTAAGTGACTGGCAAGCAAAATTAGTAAATAAAAAAATCTACCTGTGGCAATTTGTTTCCCATTTACTCTGAATAGGACTGTTTAACAATATATGTAGATTAAAACGTGAAACGTATAATCTGATACTAACTTTGCCTGATGCATGTAGTAAAAAACACGTTTGAATATACTTTACAATAAAAATGAATGTTTATTGATCTTTTTTCTTTACTT
>NW_007125295.1:0-535 GCF_000164805.1 Carlito syrichta
CACCATCTTTAACTTGGCAAATAGGGTCCTATGGTATCTCTGACCTCTCACAGTTTTCCATCTCCTGTTCTGTGCCCAGCCACACCGAACTGTTTCTGGTGCACAAATACACCCTACGTGCTGCTGTGACAGCCTTGTACTGCTGGTCCAAAATTCCTCACTCCCTGCCAGTGCTTAAATTAAATCCAATTTATCTTTGGATCTCAGACCCAAAGTTGCTTCCTCGGAAAGTTTTTCCTGAGCTGCCCTCTCTACAGATATCCCCCATCCACCAAAATTATCAGGTTATTTGCATACTCTCATTACACCAAGCACCTTTCACATATAGCCCATGTCATCATATGCGAAACATATAACTATTTGTGTGATTGTCATCCCTATGAGAAAGGAATGGTACTCATCTTTTTAAAAAATTAACTGATTTTTGTTGTATATGTTTAATATGTTTTGATATATTTATACATAGTGATATGGTTTTTAAGTCAGGCAATTAACATATCCAACATCCCATAGTTACCCTTTATGTGTGTGTGTG
>NW_007125296.1:0-452 GCF_000164805.1 Carlito syrichta
CATCTCCCTGATGATTAATGAGGTTGAACATTTCTTCATGTGTCTGTTGGCTGCTCAGATGTCTTCCTTTGTGAAGTGTCTGTTCATATCTTTTGCCCATTTTATAATGGGGTTGTTTGTTTTTTTCTTTTCAGCACGTTTGAGTTCCTTGTAGATCCAAGATGTTAAGCCTTTGTCAGATCTGGAGTTGGCAAATACTTTTTCCCAGTTTGTAGGCTGTCTCCCTGCTCTCTTGATGGTTTCTTTGGTTTTGCAGAAGCTTGTCAGTTTAATGAGGTCCCACTTGTCTATCTTATATCTTATGGCCTGTGGGCTTCAGGTTTTGTTTAGGAATTGGATGGCAGTTCCAATTTCGAAGAGGGTGTGTCCTTCATTTTCTAAGGTTCTTATGGTTTGAGGTTTTACACTTAGGTCTCTGATCCATTTGGAGTTAATTTTTGTGTATGGGGATA
>NW_007125297.1:0-538 GCF_000164805.1 Carlito syrichta
TCTATAGTTTCCCAGTACCGTCAGTCATTTTCTTATAGTATTACATTGGATGTTCAAGGTCCATTATATGAGTGAGAACATGTGATACTCGGATCTTTGTTTCTGTGAGAGGTCACTCAGTATTATTGACTCTAGTTCCATCCAGGTTGCAGCGAAATTCATGATTTTGTTCTTTTTTATGGCTGCGTAGTATTCTATCGTGTATATGTACCACATTTTAAAAATCCAGTCCTCTTTTGATGGGCAGCATAGTTGTTTCCAGGTTCTTGCTATTGTGAAGAATGCTGCAATAAACATACGAGTGCAGGTATCTTTTTTATAGAGTGATTTGAGTTCTTCAGGGTATATTCCCAGTAGGGGGATTGCAGGGTCATATGGAAGGTCGATTTTTAGAGCTTTCAGGAATCGCCACACTGCTTTCCACAGAGGTTGCACTAGTTTACACTCCCACCAACAGTGTATAAGTGTTCCCTTTTCACCACACGCTCTCCAGCAGCTGTTATTTTTTGAGTTGTTGATAATTGCCATTCTGACTGGA
>NW_007125298.1:0-668 GCF_000164805.1 Carlito syrichta
CGTTGTACCCCTCCCTGTGTCATGTCTGACCCGGATTACAGCAGCTTGGCTGTGCATCTCTAGAGACACTTTGGGATTTCTTGTAAACAGACTCTTGAGAGTTTACCTGGGGAACGTCGCAATGCTGCCTAGTTACTCTGGTGCATATTCTGTGACACATTGCTGTATGAACCATCAAGACTGTCTGGCCCTGTCTTCCTAGCCCAGGCTGGTCCCCTGGCCATGTGGTCATCTCCTTCCTCTCGCTCTCCATTATCCCTCTTTGGCCTGCAGTCCCCAACTCCCCTCCCCATCCAACCGCTTCCTGTCCTCTGTATCTCATTCACCAAGAAATGCCTGTTCCTGCATTTCACCCACTTTCTATTTAGAGTGTTTTGTGTGTTCCCCTTCACTGAGCATGATCTCCCCCTCCCCGTGCGCATCTCCATGAACCTTCTTTCTGTGGCCACCTCTCACCAGTCAGCTCTTTCTTGCCTCTGTGTCTTTCCACTCATGTGGCTCAGTAGGAATGTCCCTTCCGGTTCTCTGAAGAGCTGGTTCCTTCTTTTTGAATGACACCCTCTCAAAAGCCCAGCCCCAGAGCTCCCTGTTATCTTTGGTTGCAGACCCCCTACTTGATTCCTGAATTTTCAGCACTCCTCAAATATGTTTTCCCTGCTAGACATAAA
>NW_007125299.1:0-518 GCF_000164805.1 Carlito syrichta
AAGTTCACCCTCTTGGTATGAGAGGTCTAGTCCGCACCCGCATGGTGGCCTATCTCCTGCATCCCTGGGATCAGGGGGTTTCTTAGGACAGTCTTTCACACAATGACCTTCTTCTTTGCAATATGCACACTGGTTTCTATTTAATTTGGGGCACCCTTTCTGACGACTGTCCTCCTTACCTGGCTTTGCAGCCAGTTTCTTAAGACATCTCTGTTTTTCCCGTGGGTCATTAGTGGTTGAGGCCAGCAGGATTTTGGCCAAGTTGCGAGTCTGATGATTGTTCACTCTGGTCTGCTGGTCTTCTGGACTTTCTCGGTTGTTGTACACTCTTTCTGCCACTATTAATAAGTCCTGAAGGCCTTTCTCGCCTAATCTCTCTACTTCCTGCAACTTTTTTCTAATATCTGGGGCAGCCTGATTAATAAAAGCCATTATAATAGCTGCCTTGTTTTCTGGCACTTCCGGGTTCATAGGAGTGTACCACCCTGAAGGCTTCCATAATTCTTTCTAGGAAGGCA
>NW_007125300.1:0-532 GCF_000164805.1 Carlito syrichta
TCCCCTGGCACCCCATGCCCAGTGCCTCAGGCCTTGTGCATTTTCACCCCTCTGGCCCCCCAGGCCCAGTACTACAGGCCTGCATTTTTGCCCATCTGGTGTCCCCGGCCCGCACCCTGGGCCTCATGCATTTTTGTCCTCCTGACTCCCCGAGTCCAGTGCCCCAGACCTCATGCATTTTCACCCTCCCGGGACCCTGGGCCAGGCGCCGTGGGTCTCCCGCATTTTTGCCTTCCTGGGACCCTGGGCCAAGTGCCCTGAGTCTCACTCATTTTCCCCATCCAGGCTTCCTGGGCCCAGCACCCTGGGCATCATGAATTTTCACCCTCCCAGTGCCCCAGGGCCATCGCCCTGGACCTCATGCATTTTCCCCCTCCTGGCACCCTGGGCCCAGTGCCCCGGGTCTCGTCCATTTTTGCCACACCCACCCCAGGCTTAGCACATTTGACCTCATGCATTTTCACCCTCCCAACACCCCGGGCCCAGCACCCCCGGCCTCGTGCATTTTCACCCTCCCAACACCCCGGGCCCA
>NW_007125301.1:0-697 GCF_000164805.1 Carlito syrichta
ATACCCTGATAATTAAGTTAATATTTAGCTTCACCTAAATGCCAGAAATTTAGTTTCTTTAGCCAGATAGTAAGCATAAAAAGAACAAGTTTATTATGATTTTAGTATGCTTCCTCCATTAAAAACTTAAGGTTAAATGATTGCAAATTAGAGAATATAATTAAGAAACTTACACCCCTTTACTAATGAATATAGAAAAGGCCAAAATCACTTCTGTTGCTATTTCTAACAATACGCAAAAATGTAGTGTTCAATTTAACTTGGTTTTTGCTAAGACTTTGTCATGCCTGTGTTCATCAGTGATATTTGTCTGTGGTTTTCTTTGTGTTTTCTTCGCGTGTGTCTGTCTTGTTTTGCTAAGAGAGTAGTTCTGGGCTCATATAGTCAGTTTGGAATTATTTCTGCTGCTTCAATTTTTGTGAAGAGTTTAAATTTAACTTATATTTCCTTTTCAACTGTTTAGGAAAATTCAGCTGTGAAGCCATCAGGTGCTAGGCTCTTTTTTTCTCCCTCTCTCTTTTCTTTATCTTGTTTTCTGCTTTGTTTTTTTTTGTTTTGTTTTTTGAGTTGGGGTCCCCCTCTGTTACAGGCTGAAGTGCAGTGCACTGACCATTCTTCTGCTTTGGATCCTCTGTTTTATTTTATACAAAACTATTTGCTGAGTCAAAGATTGAGTGAATGATGAGTCTTCACTCTT
>NW_007125302.1:0-743 GCF_000164805.1 Carlito syrichta
CGCTAACGTGCCTCACGCTGTGCAGAGTCACTCATGAGTAACCAGAAAGCAGGAAAAGGCCCTTTGGAAGACCTCTCCAGTCAGCTCAGCTGATGAATATGAAAGCCTTGAAACACTGGGGGTGAAAACTTGGGTCCCTTGGTTGAATAAGAAAGGAAAGTTACTCTGGTGTGTCTTCAGTTCTACCCTTGACGAGTCACGATGCATGACATTTTCCACCAAACCGTATCTGCTGTTCACCCTGCCTACTTAATAAATACCTGCCCTGTCCCAGAATGTAATACGATAGCTGTAACTGTAGGGAAGGTTTGCCTGGGCTCCCTGCTTCAGAATCACTTCTTAGACTCCCAAAGGAATGCCACCATCTAATTTACATTCCATTTCGGTCCTTGAAACAACACCACAAAGGGGCATCAATCCGCTTGTCATTCCAACTTGGTCCTGAGAGCAACACCACAAAAGGGCGTCAGCATGCCAGTCATTCCTACTCGGTTCTATTCCAACAGAAGCTGCAGTGACACTGGGTCCTGTCCGGTGCCGAAGGCATCATTTACATGCTTCTGTATCATAGTTTTTCTTTGGAGTAGGAGTCTCACTCTGTCATCCAGACTGCATTGTAGTGGCACGCTCCAGGTCACCGCAGCCTCGACCTGCTGGGCTCTGGCGATTCTTCCACCTCAGTCTTCCAAGTAGCTGGAATTACAGGCGTGAGCCACCACGGCCAGCTAATTTTTGATTTATTG
>NW_007125303.1:0-628 GCF_000164805.1 Carlito syrichta
CACCTTCTTCTGTGTAATGGTGTGAAAGAGCTGCATGGAGCTCATGCTGGCACAAGAGCAAAAGATACAACATACTCAAGTCCAGGTGTCTCTATTATTATTCTATGCTATTGTGCCATAGAAGTTCAGTCGACGTTTGAACTCCCATGTAGGATAATTAATCAGGACCCAGGCTCGAATCACTTGACAGTGGGGCCTTCGACCCATTGTGTTTGAGGAAATAGGGAGGAGCAGCAAGAAAGGAAAATGGGAAAGCTTGATAGGATTGGCCTTCTTTGAAATTATGGGAAGCAATGTGGAAGATATATTTGAAAGCATTAGAACACTTCACTGAGAATAAAAGACTTCTTTAGTTCTTTTCAGTAAACCTCTTTGGATTTTCCCCCTGATTTCCATCCAGTGGCGTCATTAGTCTTTACTTCACTCTGTGTCTTGCGATCATAGGATTACCTAAGCCATTTTCATAATTGTAACCTCTTTAGGGGCACCAACATTCCCTTGAAGAGTGAAGGCTCATGATTCACCCCTTCTTTGACTCAGCAAATAGTTTTGTGTAAAATAAAGCAGAGGATCCAAAGCAGAAGAATGGTCAGTGCACTGCCCTTCAGCCTGCAACAGATGGGGAGTC
>NW_007125304.1:0-647 GCF_000164805.1 Carlito syrichta
ACAAGGAACTGAAACGTACTGAAAAAAAGAAAACAAACAACCCCATTATAAAATGGGCAAAAGACATGAACAGACACTTCACAAAAGAAGACATTCGAGCAGCCAACAAACACATGAAGAAATGCTCAACCTCACTAATCATCAGGGAGATGCAAATCAAAACCACACTGAGATACCACCTAACTCCAGTCAGAATGGCAATTATCAACAACTCAAAAAATAACAGCTGCTGGAGAGGGTGTGGTGAAAAGGGAACACTTCTACACTGTTGGTGGGAGTGTAAACTAGTGCAACCTCTGTGGAAAGCAGTGTGGCGATTCCTAAAAGCTCTAAAAATTGACCTTCCATATGACCCTGCAATCCCCCTACTGGGAATATACCCTGAAGAACACAAATCACTCTATAAAAAAGATACCTGCACACGTATGTTTATCGCAGCATTGTTCACAATAGCAAGAACCTGGAAACAACCATGCTGCCCATCAAAAGAGGACTGGATTAAAAAAATGTGGTACATATACACGATGGAATACTACGCAGCCATAAAAAATAATGAATTTCGCTGCAACCTGGATGGAACTAGAGTCTATAATACTGAGTGACCTCTCACAAAAACAAAAATCCGAATATCACATGTTCTCACTCTA
>NW_007125305.1:0-705 GCF_000164805.1 Carlito syrichta
CGTATATGAAATAAGAAGTTATCTGATGCTGACTTTAACTCAGTATTCAGAAAAACAAGTGAGGATTCACTCAAGGGAGGTGAAAAGTTGGATATACTCTATGGGTCAAGAACAACTTGGGGGAAGAAAACTTGGCATTTAGACAGTGAATACAAATATTTACTTGTATTCACAAAGTAACTAAAAGCTTCACATAGAAATACATATTTCAGTGAATTAAGACCTAAATAATAGTCAGCCCTAAATTGTGTCAAACTATGTTATAAATGCTGTACATACACTATTCATAAATAACTCTAAAGAAATTAGTTTGTGGAGGAAAAATACAATAGAAATTATTCATGGTAACTTAGAGCCCTAAATCAAAATTAAGAAATAAAACAAAGAAATATTTACAATCTTTGTTTATAAAGACATCCATTGCTTTAACATTTTTAGTGTAAAACAAATATTTTAAAAATAACACCAGAAATAATAAGAAAGTACCTACATTAGAATACTTTGAGTCAAGAGCACTAAAGTCAGGCAGACATGGATTTGAATCATTCCCCTGCTTTATAATAGCTGAGAAAGTCAATTCACCCTCTATGTAGTAAACACAGTGACATTTATAATTTGTTTTCTCAGCATATTTTCCATTTGCCTTTTGTTAGTGCCTCTGTGTAATTTTTCTCTGCTCCATGTGAACGTTGTGCAGAAAATAAT
>NW_007125306.1:0-476 GCF_000164805.1 Carlito syrichta
TTCTGAGAATGAGAGTATTCTTTCTTCCCCCTACTCTTCCTTTCTACTTCCCTTCCAGCTTCCCTCTACTTCTTCCTTTTTCTTTGCCTGTCCTGATATTGTTCTCCATGCCAACCTTGGTGAGCATGTGGTTCACCGCAGCAAAACTGTGGTTCTCTCACCATGGACAAATTAAACATTATTTTGGGTAGCTTGTACTTGTGAAAGCTTTCTTCATCTTAGTAAGCAAGAAATAGACCTGTCTTGTAATATTGGATAAAAATGAAGAAATGAGTTTGGATGTAGGCAAATCTTTTTTCCCCTCATGTGGTTCATTAAAAATAATTGTATTAATATTCTTTTAAAAGCATTTTTAAAGTGGATTTTCTATCAGTATAGAGGATGCCTCTTTGTGTGTGTGTGTGTGTGTGTGTGTGTGTGTGTGTAAAGGAGGTTGATTCTCCTTACATTGATTTTTTTGTTTTGTTTTTGTTTTT
>NW_007125307.1:0-704 GCF_000164805.1 Carlito syrichta
ATCACAAAGCATTTAAAATCAGGCAAAACCAAAAGAGACCGTTTGGGGCCCAAAATTTATGAAACAAAGTAAGATGGGGATTTACAAAGAAGTATTTGAGATCCTCGGTAGTATAAAAATTTAGATAATTGAAAATTCTGGAAAATTATCTTTGTTCTTAGCTAAGGCTATGTTCAAATCCTGAGAGAAAACTGCTCAAAAGCTGTTAAATAATAATAAAAACAACCAAAAGTTTCTAATCTAAAGAAAGTGCTAAAATATTATTGGTTGTGCTATAACTAAGCTACAACAGGACGCTGTGACCATAATAATAAAAACAACCTCGTGGGCAACCCCCTCAGTTCCCCTACTACTCTGGGAGATTTTCTGTCTTCTCAATCAATCCTGTTAAAAGAAAAACAACACTACCTTATTCAGTGGAGTCTTGAATGGCCACTTATCCCTGGAGAAGTTTTTGGATAGGTGTGGACACCTGGTTTCCCTCAGTACTTGGGAATGAAACCACCATGTCTTCCGCATTTGGCAGAGTACTGTACACAAGTCCTTGAAACCTAGGGATTGCTCAGTACTCAAGGTACCTCCCATTATGATGTCAAAGTTCTGAGGCTGATATCACGAAGCACATTAGGACCTGCTTGTTGACCTGACATGCTTACAACTATTAATTTAAATATTAGCCTTTTAGGCAATCTACAGATACATTG
>NW_007125308.1:0-684 GCF_000164805.1 Carlito syrichta
CCATAGATCTTGAAGATCTTTTTTTCCCTAACAGTTTTATACTTACATTTCACATAAAATATTTTGAGCTCATTTTTGTATGATGTGTCACTTAGGTCAGAGTTCACTTTTTACTTATGGGTGTCCAATTGCTCCAACACAATTTGTTAAAAAAACAAGTTCTTCCTCCATTGAATTGCTTTTACACCTTCCTCAAGAATCAGTTGGGGTATTTGTACAGGTCTGTTTCTGGGTTCTGTATTCTGTTCCTTTGATCTGTGTGCCTGCCTTCTGCCAATATCCTGGTCTTGATTTCTGAAGCATGTGTATAATTGTAAGTGTTTTAGTAGTCACATTTTATTGTTTTAATTTTATTTTAATGGTATGGAGTACAATTCAAGGTTAGGTATACAAACATTGATTATGCAGGTACCCTTGTTAATGAGGTGTGCCCCTCCCTCCCCTAGCAGTTTGCTTCAACTGTCAATCTCAACCACCTTCTGTGGCACTACTGCCAATCCCCTTCTTATAGTATTATGGTAATTGTTGAAAGTCCGCTTATGAGTGAGAACATATGGTACTCTGTTCTTTGTTTCTGTGATAGATCACTGAGTATGATGGACTCTAAATCCATCCATTTTGCTGTGAAGTCCATATGTTTTGTCCTTTAGGGCTGCATAATATTCCCATTGTGTATTATTAGTA
>NW_007125309.1:0-637 GCF_000164805.1 Carlito syrichta
ATTTATTGTAGAGATGAGGTCTCGCTGCCCAGGCTGGTCTCGAACCCGCGGGCTCAGGCAATACACTCACCTCAGCCTCCCAAAGGCGCGGGATTACAGGCTGAGCCACCGAGCCCGGCTTGATCACTTTTTTTAAAATTGAGGTCTTACTCTGTGGCCCAGGCTGGAGAGGAAAGTGGCACACTCACAGCTCACCACAGCCTTGACCTCCTGGACTCAGGCGAGTTTTTCGTCTTAACCCTCCAGAGTAGCTGCGACCACAGGCACTTGCACCCCACACCTGGCTACCTTTTTTTTATTTTGTTGTAGAGAGAAGGTCTAGCTATGTTGCCCAGGCTGCTCTTGAACTCCTGGGCTCAAGCAGTTCTTTCACCTTGGCCTCCCAAGTGCTAGGATTACAGGCGTGAGTCACTGCGCCCAGACCAATAACATGGTTTATTTGGTGGCGTTTACATCAATAAATTCTCAGCTGGGGAAAAAAATGGATTCTGTGAATTTAGCCCCATTTGCGTCATTTTATAGGCCATCATTTAGATATCTTTGTATTATGAACAAGCAGCAATTACAATAATGAGACTAGCTGACCATCTCGTCCCATAAATGGTCGGTTCATATCATGCCAATTCCCTGGCTTGAA
>NW_007125310.1:0-752 GCF_000164805.1 Carlito syrichta
GAGCCACTAATATATCATCCATATAATGGATAAGATATATATCCTTGTAGCTTTGTCTGAAATGTTGTAAAGCTGCATCAACATACTTTTGACATAAAGTTGGACTGTTTTTCATCCCCTGAGGCAAAACTGTCCATTGAAACCTCTGATGAGGCCTATTCAAATTTGGAGATGGAATACTAAATGCAAATCTCTGCTTATCCTGAGAAGCCAAAGGAATAGTGAAAAAACAATCTTGAAGGTCTATAACAATAATATGATATTTATCGGGCACTGCTACAGGAGATGGCAATCCTGGTTGTAAAGCACCCATAGTTTCCATAGTATTATTTATTTTTCTGAGGTCATGTAACATTCTCCATTTTCCTTAGCACAAATTGTCCTCCTGTCAAACATCCTTTAGCCACTTGAAACCAATCATAAGGAGTCATCCACCAAGCACGTAGCCCATCTAAGAAGGCTAGTGTATACGGCGCTGTTGGGCCATAATCATGACAAGCAGCTTTTAAGTCTTTTAATAATTTCATTGATATAGGTTCCCATTTAGGGGGTTCAAATTCTATGTCAACAGGAAAACAATGAAGAGAGTCTTCTGATTCTAAAGCCTTTTGTATAGTTCCTTGAATTCCCGGTAAATATTTTTTAGGTAGTTCTACCCTTTGGCCACTAGATGGTAGCAGAGACTTATTTTTAGAAACCCCAGGGAAAGAAAAATCTGGCCAATCTGGATTCTTATACTTAGCTGCTTCTTC
>NW_007125311.1:0-628 GCF_000164805.1 Carlito syrichta
CATCATGTTGATTGTTATCTAGTTTTATTTATTTATTTATTTAAAAATTTATTTTCTCTGTTGTGTTGGAGTCAATAAAATCTATGAACTTCATAATTTCTAACTTTGTTCTATTGAAGCATTTTTACCTTTTGTTTTTGTTTTAGTATCTAGAACAACTTTGGGTATTTCTCTTTTTTTAATTTTGGGGTGCAGTTAAGGGTTAGGTATACAGATATTCATCATTCAGTCACCCTTGTTGATAATGGGTGTCCCCCTGACCTCAGACAGATATTGACTTCTGTTAATCCCACCTCTCTTCCCCTCCTTGCCCCCTCATAGTTTCCACCACTTTTTTTATAGTATTACGTTAGATGTTCAAGGTACACTTATGAGTGAGAACATGTGACACTAAGATCTTTGTTTTTGTGAGAGATCACTCAATATTATAAACTCTAGTTCCCTCCAGGTTGCTGCGAAGTTCATGATTTTGTTCTTTTTTATAGCTGTGTGGTATTCCATCATGTATATGTACCACATTTTTTTAATCCAGTCCTCATGATCTTGTTATTGTGAACAATGCTGCAAATAAATATGTGTGCAGGTATCTTTTTTATAGAGGGATTTGAGTTCTTCTGGGTATATTCCC
>NW_007125312.1:0-747 GCF_000164805.1 Carlito syrichta
CCCCCCCCGGGATGTGGGCCACAGCTGCCTCGCGGCCACCAGGTGACGCTCAAAGTCCACGGATGAAGGCGTCGGCCGGGCCGGGACGGCGGCGCGAGGGGACGGAGGGACCGGGGAGCTGAACCGCCTCCATCGTCTTTCCCGCTGTCTGACACGCCGAACGGAAGCTGAGGAGTTCTCCGGCGGCGGGTGGGGAACGTGAGGACCGTAGGCTGTGGGGAGCTCGGCGGGTGCCAACATTTCAGGCCTGTTATGGGTTCTCTCGGATGGTAGCCGATACCCAGTTTTCCTTTTCCCGTCCTCTTCACGATGAAGTGGAGCAGACCACCACCCAATCACCTCATGACCTGCCCCCGTCAAAGGAAAGGTTTAAAAGGCATTCGACGTCACAGAGCAGTCAACACGCTTTGCCGGGCTCTCATCTGACCATGAGGCTTCTCGAGCCATGGCCGCCACGTTTCCTAACTCTGAGCCCCTCCCCTTCCTCGGGGAGGCGGATCGCCTCTCTCTTCTGTCTAATTTACTTTCTAAACAACTATATCATCCCATCTAACTTCCGTACAGTCCTTTGTGTCTTTCGAGAGTCACCGGATGGCACACCGCACCCGGGTGGGTCTGACCTACCATCCGGGAAGCTCCGACAAGGATCCCTCACCTAAGATTTTCAGCGGTCCCACCGAGACGCCGGTACCTAACAGACGAGCGTATCCACCTGTGAGGAAAGTGACTCCATGTGTCAGTCATCAA
>NW_007125313.1:0-309 GCF_000164805.1 Carlito syrichta
GGCTACTTGGAAGGCTGAGGCAGAAGGATCGCCAGAGCCCAGCAGGTTGAGGCTGTAGTGGCCAAGAGGCATGCCACTGCCCTCCAGCCTGGGTGACAGAGTGAGACTCCATCTCAAAAAAAAAAAAAAAAAAGAAGACATACAAGCAGCCAACAGATACATGAAAAAATGTTCAGCCTTAAGCCGGGCTCAGTGGCTCAGCCTGGAATCCTGCACCTTTGGGAGGCTGAGATGAGTGGATTGCCTGAGCCCGCGGGTTCGAGACCCACCTGGGCAGCGAGACCTCATCTCTACAATAAAAAAAAAAAC
>NW_007125314.1:0-449 GCF_000164805.1 Carlito syrichta
GCTTTCTGCATTTCGTTGTACAGGGCACCAGCCCCATTCTTGAGGGCTCCACCCTCATGCCCAGATCTCCTCCCAAAGGCCCCAACTCCAGAGACCATCTCCTTGAGGGTGAGGATTTCAACATTTGGATTTTTTGGCAGGGAACACACATTCAGACCCTGATTGGTCCTCCCCCACCACAGTCCTGCTTGACTAAACATACGTTCCTACTACCATGTTGACCATTGTTTTGCTGCTCCAATGCCAAGATGTTATGGGTTTTGTTTTTGTTTTGAGAAAGCAGGATTTATTGAGAGGACAGAAAAGCTCCCAGAGTGGGAGAGGGACCTAAGAGGGTTGCCTGAGATACTGTGTTTTTGAGGGTGAAATTTGATGGATTGATTTTTTTTTTTTTTTGCTGCGGACGAGATCTCGTTGAACTCCTGGGCTCAAACAATGATCCTGCCTCA
>NW_007125315.1:0-619 GCF_000164805.1 Carlito syrichta
CCTCCATTACACCTTGTGACTGACTGTCAGTCTGGTATGGCTCCAGGTCCCTTCTACCTGGGCACTCCTCTCAAGAGCAGCCTTCACTGGATCAGGCTTATCTCCTAAATCGCACACCCTCTTCTGTGTACTGGTGTCAAAGAGCTCAATGGAGCTCATGCTGGCACAAGAACAAAGGATGCAACATATTCAAGTCCAAGTGTCCCTATTATTATCCTATGCTATTCTGCAATAGAACTTCAGTCAACGTTTGACCTTCTATGTAGGTTAATTACTCAGGACAGAGGCTCGAGTCACTTGACAATGGGGGCTTCGACCCACTGTGGTTGAAGAAATAGGGAGGGACAACAAGAAAGCAAAATGGGAAATCATGACAGAATTGGCCTTCTTTTAAATTATGGGAAATAATGTGGAAGATATATTTGAAAGCATTAGAACACTTCCCTGAGAATAAAAGACTCCTTTACTTATTTTCAGTAAACAAACTTTGGATTTTCCCACTGATTTTCTTCTAGTGGTGTCAGTAGTCTTTACTTCACTCTGTGTCTTGGGATCATGGGATGACCTTGTGTCATTGTTCCCTGTATCGTCATGCACAGCATTTTCTCCTTTATGTTTA
>NW_007125316.1:0-379 GCF_000164805.1 Carlito syrichta
AAAAAAGTACAACTTAGAAGGGACAAAGTCATATAAAATAATTCTACTGTGCAACTTTCCATCAGGTGTATAGAGATTTACTTATAAATTTTACTGCCATGTATGCACACTGGTCACTAATCACATGCCAATATTATAGGTATAACTGATATCCTATGTCAGAGGCGATCTTCCAGATGGGCCTTTACAGGCCTCCACCATGTAGCTATAGATGTTGGCTCCCAACAGGTTGCCTAGCACATGGCTCTCCGATCATATTTTTTCCTAAAGAAATCATATAATTCAAACAATAGAAAACTTAATTTGCTTCTATATTCATGTTGTCACAAGAAGCAGGCTTATTATTATGCTGAAGCCACTGGTAGTAGTGGGGTCTTTT
>NW_007125317.1:0-344 GCF_000164805.1 Carlito syrichta
CAAATTGGTCTCATTTGCATATCTTTGATGATGAGTTAGGCTGAGCAATTTTCATGTGTCTGCTGACTGCCTGTATCCCTTCTTGTGAAAAGTGTTCCATCATGTATTTTGCAAACTTTTCAAAGGGAATGCTTGTCTGATTTTTCTGAGTGTATGTGTTTCTTGTAGATCCTAGATGTGATGCTTTTTTATAGATATATAGTTGGAGAATCCTTTTCCCCATTGTGTTGGCTGTATCCCTGCTCTTCTGATGGTTTCTTTTGTATTGTAGAAGTATATTAATCTGATGAGATCACAGTTGTCTAACTTACTTTTTACGGCATGGGTATTTAGGGTTCAGAATA
>NW_007125318.1:0-824 GCF_000164805.1 Carlito syrichta
AATAAAGCAAATCCAAACAAACATGAAACCCCCACTTAACGGAAGGAAGGCTGCTGGTTCCTGGACATAGAAGTAATTTGTTCAGACAGTCGCTGTACTATAGGAGTTTACAGGTCAGCGCTGGACCCAGTCTGTCCACTGCAGTTAGTGAGCTGCCAGAATCGAGTCCTGTGGTCGGACCCAGGGACGACAGAGCAACGCACTGCCATGGGAGGTGGAAAGGGCCAAGGAAAAGGATTCACTCATCTACTCCACAAATATTTGTATCAATCATCGTAGCATATGCAGCACATGGCAAACGCTCAATATCCATGAAACACCAGGTGACGGGATGCAACAGCAAAGAAAACTGCGGTGGCACATGCACTGGTGGACCTCATTGTGTGGCGAAGGATGACAGTAGACAGAATTATGTAAAATTATGCTAGATGTGGAGCAGGAAAATAACAGACGGTTGAAATTCTCTAAGGACGTGAGCTCCTTCGGCGGGGGCAGTCGTGGGCGGGCTTTGAGCAGGAGTGGTCATGAACGGTACGGACTGCAGCGGGCGGGAAGACTGCAGGCAAGAAGAGCTGGTGATTTTAAGAGGCAAACATTTTCTGCATGGCTGAAAGAGGAGCGGGCGTTCGCTCGGGACCCTCGGAGTCCTCCAGGGCGGGGTCTGTATTCTGAGTGCGAGATCGGTTGCCCAGCAGTGCAGCGCGAGCTGCGGTGAACTGCAACCCTAAGTCCCAGATTTTTTAGGATTGACACACCTCGGCTCCTTTGTCTCCCCAGAACAGCAATGTACTTTCCGCGGCTGGGCTGCTGTCCAAAGCAAGAGG
>NW_007125319.1:0-759 GCF_000164805.1 Carlito syrichta
TTTGTCTTGTTTGAGATTTTAGTGGAAAGACTTAATTTTTCCCCAATTTTCCCCCCAAGCTGTGGGCTTGTTATGTATGGACTTTATTGTGTTGAGCTATGTTTCTTCTAACCTAGTTTGTTGAGTTTTTGTCATGAAGCAATGTGGAATTTTATTGAATGCTTTTTCATCATCTATTGAAATGATTGAATGGTTGTTGTCCTTGATTCTGTTGATATGATGTATCATATTTACTGATTTGTGTATATTGAACCATCCTTGCAGCTCTTGAATGAATCCTACCTGATCATGGTTAATGAGTTTTAAAATTTGATCTTGAATTCAGATTGCTAGTGTTTTGTGGGTGATTTCTACATCTTATTCATCAGAAATGTCAGCCTGTAGTTTTCTTTTTTTTGTTGTATTCTTGTCTGGTTTTGATTTTAGAATAATGCTGGTTTTGTAGCATGATTTTGGAAGTATTCCCCTCTTTTTAGTTTTTTGAAATAATTTGAGTAGAATTGGTATTAGTTCTTCAAATGTTTAGTAGAATTCAACAGTGATTTCATTAGGCTTTTCTTTGATGGGAGATTTTTATTATTGTCTTGATCTTGTAATTCATTATTAGTCTGTTCATGTTTTCTATTTCCTACTAGTTCAATCTTAGTAGGTTGTATGAGTTCAGGGCTTTATCCATTTCTTCTAAGTTTTCTTATTTGTTGACATAGACATACTTACTCCTAATAATGTCTAATGAGCCTTTGTATTTCTGTGGTATCA
>NW_007125320.1:0-616 GCF_000164805.1 Carlito syrichta
CTAACCCTTATCTGTACCCCACAATTTTAAAGTAAAAAATATGTAAAAAAATAAATGTTTTAATAATTTAAAAATTAATTTTAAAATAATTTAAAAATAATTTAAAAAATAATTTTAAAATCAAACTCCAACAGATACAAGAAAAAATGTTCCATCTCATTGGTCATCAAGGAGACGCAAATTAAAACTACATTAAGATAACACCTAACTCCAGTCAGAATAGCAATCATCCATAGTACAAAAAATAACAGATGCTGGATAGGATGTGGCAAAAAGGGAACTCTTCTACACCGTTGGTGGGAGTGTAAACGAGTACAACCTCTGTGGAAATCAGTGTGGTAATTTCTAAAAGTTCTAAAAATCAACCTTGTATATGATCCTGAAATCCCAGACCTGGGAAAATACCTGGAAGAACTTAGATCACTCTATAACAAAAAGATACCTAAGCACATATGTTTATTTGGAGCATTGTTCACAATAGCAAGAACACGAATCCAACTGTACTGCCCATCAAAAGAGGATTGGTTTAAAAAAATGTGGTTCAGCCAGGCTCGGTGGCTCAGCCTGTAATCCAGCACCTTGGAAGGCTGAGGTGAGTGGATTACCTGATCCCGCA
>NW_007125321.1:0-725 GCF_000164805.1 Carlito syrichta
CCTTTTCTAAATACTGAATTTATCCTTCAGTGACAAATAATGTTTACAAAATGTGTGTTTATTCAAAATTTGCATTTTCAATTTGTCATTACTTATTATATTTGGGGCAATTGAAAAGAAAAGAGAGCTCTTTTATTTTTTTCCAATTGATACTTGCTTTACTGTCAGTAAGCAGCTATGAGGGTGTTATTTTTGTGCTTACAAGAAAGGCTGCCCCTTTTTTGTTCTGATCATTCTAGAGAAGAGAAATATGATTATCATATGTGCTTATGATTATATTATTTAATTTTGGGGCAAAATTTTTATAATTAGATTTCATCTTGGTTTGGTCATTTGGTTGAACAGAATCTATCCCCTTCCCTTGCCTGCATTTCAAAGACTGTTGAAGACACCCTAAAACCCGAGGTAAAGCCAAGTGAAAGCCAGACAGAGCTATGTCTTTGAAGCTGAGGACAACAAATGTATCACATTGAAGATAAAGGCTGAGAGGTTATTGAAATAGCACTAAATAGAACATATGATCCAAATCAATAAAGGCAAAATATTTACTGTCTGATGATAAGATGGAGCTAATAATTTCAGTAGTATTGATTATGGGTCTTTAATGTGTGGGACCACAGGAAAAAATTTGCAGTACCCTATTGTATGTGCCATAGTTTTCCAGGTTTAAGACCTCAAAATCAGTTCTTTAAGTGAAGAACTAGTGGGGATAATCACTATTTCCC
>NW_007125322.1:0-613 GCF_000164805.1 Carlito syrichta
GACGATTTTGCTTCTGTCTCTCGGCCAGGCATCGCTTGATCCTGAAAGCCTCGTGAGAAGGCATGGAGAGCAACGGAGTCCACCGTGCACGCCACGATGGTGGAGAAAGGAAGAGAGGGCCCCAAATGAAACGGTTTCTAATAGCCACATTCCAAAGGAAGCAGAAGCCGGGTGCGGTGGCTCACGCCCGTCATCCCAGCACTTTGGGAGGCTGAGGAGGGAGCATGGCTTCGAGCCAGGAGTTTGAGACCAGCCTGGCCGGCATCGTGAGGCCCTGTCCCCGTGTCACGGTCTGACTAACGCTCGGCTGCTCCTCCCGATGCCAGTAACTCAGAGGGGCGGGGAACCGGCAGAGAGAATTTTATCTCTGAATTCGAATCCAGGGTGAAGAGCCAGACTCGAGGTCTTTCAAAACGGTCCCGCTCCCCTTCTAGACTTTTACAGTTCGCTTTTACGGTCCAGAGTCGCCGGGACCTCCACGTCCGCCACACGACCGGCAGAGCAGGGACGAGCGCTTGAACTTCAGCCACGTTTATCGAGTGCGAGTGATTTTTTTGGTCCATACTTCCCGGTGCCAGGTATCAGGCGTATCTCACAGCTTTGACCAGTATGG
>NW_007125323.1:0-582 GCF_000164805.1 Carlito syrichta
CACCCATACCATTCAGCTTTACTTTACAGAAGACTTGTTTATTTATAATGTAATGTATTATGCGAAAGGATTTACAATGTGCAAAAGATTCACACAGATGTCCTTTAAGTAATAAACCCTACTTGATTTTTAATACAGTATGATTCATCACATTTCAATTTACTTAAAACCTTCAGTAATCCTGCAGTGGCATAAAAGAATTTGTGCCTGCTTCCTTCAAACAATGAGGTGAATTTACCATTGAAAGAATTTCCCCTCAGAGGAAACCTTGAATTACCTAAAAGAAAAGAAGAAACAAAAACTAACCAACAAACTGATGCTCATGTTCTGTGTGAATGTATCTAAACTTCAGGTGAATAAATCACCCATATTACCAAGTACAAATCTATTGAAATTGTTAGATTTATTTTCAGGAGCCACTGAGACTAAACAAAAATTGAATGGAATAAAATTTCTTATTCCACTGTGGTCCGAGAAGGTGCACGGTAGAATTTCGGTCCTGTTAAATTTGCGTATGCTTGATTTGTGACCAATTATGTGGTCGATCTTAGAATATGTTTCCATGTGGTGATGAGTAGAATG
>NW_007125324.1:0-730 GCF_000164805.1 Carlito syrichta
CTATTAGCAGGGAAGGAGAAAAAATAACTGCTTGCACAGTAACTGTCATATAAGTGGCAAAGCCCTGGAGTCTGCAAAGGTCTGCACATTGTTATGTTGATATATCTAGAGCTACTTTTAGGTTCAGATCTCTGTAAGGCCGTATTTTATAATTTCCCTAACATTGTGTGCCATTTTAATAGTCATCCTGCTTTCCCAAACTTTACTTTAGTGATTCCTTCCAATTAAAGAGAATAATTTGAATAAATATTAAAATGTGAAGGGTTCACAAAATCCTTTTCTTCTGCATAAAAATTTGACTTTGGCTCATGTTCTTACTTTGTTTTCTTGGAAATCTGATAAAGGCAGGTTGTGCTGCTTATGGTAAAAATCTTCCCCATATTGACTGCAACTGGTCTGAGATGAATTAATAATAAAGGTTATGAAAAATAGTATTTAATAATAAACACCTAAGGAGAAAGCCATATCTCTGGGTTTCCCTGAGTGTGATGATTCTTATAATTGGGCTTGCTCCTTTTAGGTACCCTGAAATCAGTGTCTGTGGAGTTTCTCCTGGGGTGCCACCTCCAATGTGGCAGAGGCTTTTAAGCCAAAGTGAATGTTCTGCCCAACTGCTGTAAGCTTCATCCCTCATAACTTTGTCGTTGCCTGAAGGAGCAAAGAGATTAGCTGATGGAGAATACACACACACACACACACACACACACATGGCACTGTCAGCTAGAAAGTT
>NW_007125325.1:0-717 GCF_000164805.1 Carlito syrichta
ACATAGGCCATAGTAAAAAATCTCCAGAGTGAACAGAATGTCTATGTATCAGGAAATGAAAGGACTAATTTTCCTCATTCTCATTCTTTTGGCCACATGACATCCTAAGAACAGAGTATAATAGAACAAGTTTAAGGTTTCTGAAGAGGACTGCAGTTATCTAGACAATCATTGCTAGAATTCTGTCAGTTACCATGTCGGCTACCATGTAACATTTTTGCCATCTGTGTAGAATAAATATCTCCAGTAAAGGGAGGACTCAAAAGGCAAAAACAAACAAACAAAAAACACAATTAAGTGGATAATATTTTCCTTTTTAAACTGTCATTATCCTCACTTACAATCAAAGAGTTCAACTCTGATTCAACCAATCAATATGCTAGGAGAATAAATACTTTGTATTGTACAGAAAGAGACACCTTGCTTATGCTGGCATCATCACTCTACATCAATGTTAAAATAAAAGGTTTAGCACTTTATTTCTGATGACAATGCTGTCCAGTAAGTTGAGGATCTGGGACTTGTTTCAGAGGGAAGAAAAGGAGGATACATGTAGGTAGTATCTGGTTATAAGAAATTGGCTGGGAGCATCAGCTCATTTTATATATCAGCCGCAGGAATGTTAAATCAGATATTATCCAAAAATCTCTAATGATAAAATCTATATCCTCAGCTGAATTACTGAGCCATCCAGACCCAGACATTCATTACAGCTAT
>NW_007125326.1:0-629 GCF_000164805.1 Carlito syrichta
TGCCAAGGTATTTCATTTTTTTTGTGGCTATTGTGAATGGAACTGTGTTTTTTATTTGGGTTTCTGTTTGTTTATTATTGGTGTAGAGAAATGCGATTGTCTTTTGTACATTTATTTTGTATCCTGAGATTTTGCCAAAGGCTTTTATCAATGTAAGGAGGCCTTTGACAGATTCTCTTGGGTTTTCAAGGTACACCATCATATCATCTGCATAGACAGAGAACTTGACTTCCTCTTTTCCTATTTGAATACATCTGATTGCCTCCTCTTCTCTGATTGCTTTAGCCAGGACTTCCAATACTATGTTGAACAGGAGGGGAGAGAGTGGGCATCCTTGTCTAGTTCCAGTTTTCAAGGGAATTGGTTCCAACTTTTGTTCATTTAGGAGTATGCTGGCTGTGGGTTTCTCGTAGATGGCTTTTACTATTTTGAGGTATGTTCCCCGTATGCCTAGATGTTCAAGGATTTTTATCAAGAAGGGGTGATGGATTTTATCAAAAGCTTTTTCTGCATCTAGCGATATGATCATGTGGTTTTTGTTCTGACATCTGTTGATGTATTTAATTACATTTTATGGTTTTACGAATGTTGAACCAGCCTTGCATGCCAGAAATAAAGCCTACTTGGTC
>NW_007125328.1:0-665 GCF_000164805.1 Carlito syrichta
ATGATTCTTCCAAGTAGCTAGGACTACAGGCATGAACCACCAATTGAGGTGATTTTTTTTTTTTTTTTGAGTCGGAGTCTCACTCTGTCGCCCAGACTGGAGTGCAGTGGCCGCTCCTGGCCACCGCAGCCTCGCCTGCTGGGCTCCGGCGATCCTTCCGCCTCAGCCTCCCAAGTAGCCGGAATTACAGGAGTGTGCTACCACGCCCGGCTGATTTTTTGATTTATTGTAGAGATGAGGTTTTGCTGCCCAGGCGGGTCTCGAACCCGCGGGCTCAGGCAATCCACTCACCTCAGCCTCCCAAAGGCGCGGGATGACAGGCTGAGCCACCAAGCCCAGCTTGAGGTGATTTTTTTCAATTAAAAAAAAATTGTAGAGATGATGTCTCATATGTTGCCCAGGCTGGTTTTGAACTTCTGGGTTCGAGTAATTGTCCCACCTTGGTCTCCCAATGTGTTAGGATTACAGGTGTGAGCCACTGTGCCTGGCCACAGTCCTTTTTGCTCCTTCTGGGGGTGTCCACTCAGCTCTGATCTCAAGACCCTTTAGTGGTCTTGTGTCCCTTACATGTCCATCAGCCCAAGCTATGACGCTGTCTTCCCTCTGATGTCTCAAGGCCTGGATCAGCTCTGTCCACTGACCTCACCTCTGAGATCCCTACCCAG
>NW_007125329.1:0-664 GCF_000164805.1 Carlito syrichta
GCTGTGGCTCTCTTGTGTGTCTTCTCACAAAAGTGAGCAAACAGCATAGGTGTGTTTATATTTCAGTGCTTCTTTTTAAAAAAGTAGTATACTACCCACATTTTTATTTTTGCCATTTGCTTTTCTGATCCTGGCGTCTTGGGGAAGCAAGAACCCCTTAAGCTTTCCAGTGGGCTGGGGACGACCACAGTGTGACAGGCCCAGTGAGGACTTACTAACCTGGCCCAAATTGACCTTGGGACATCTCGGAGTCACTTCAGTTGAACTCACAGATTGCTCCCTCCTTCCTTTTCACATCTTTGTGGTGCTCAGTTGCAGGAAAGTACCAGAGTTTACTCAACCTTTCTTTTGTGGATAGACATGTGCATTGTTTTATCTTAGCTGAGGGAACAACACATAACCTGCAATGGAAACAATCCCCAGAACGCAAAGAGAAGCACGGGATATAATCCGTCAACTATTCTTGTTGAAACTCTAAATCTGAGTCTAATCATGAGGAAACAATCAGAGTGTGAAACTTCCAAGATAACTTCCCTATATTTTTAAAGAACACTAGGACTGCCGGGCTCAGTGTCTCAGACTGTCATCCCAGCACTTTGGGAGATCAAGGTGAGTGCATTGCCTGAGTCTGCGGGGTTCAAGACCAGCCTGGGTAACTTGGTGA
>NW_007125330.1:0-475 GCF_000164805.1 Carlito syrichta
CCAATGTGGCGATAAACATACATGTGCAAATATCTCTTTGAGAGAGGGATTTCGTTCTTCCTGGTATGTTCCCAGTAGGAGGATGGCAGGGTCGATTTTTAGATCGGTTAGGAATCACCAAATGGTTATCCACAGAGCTGGTCCGAGTTTACACTCCCACGAGCAGTGTAGAAGTGTTCCCTTTTTGCCATTTCCACGCCAGCACGTGTTGTTTTGGGAATGATGGATGATAGCCATCCTGACTGAAAATAGGTGACTCCTCAAGGTAGTTTTCACTTGCATTTTCGGATGACAAATGAGGCTGAGCTTTTTCCAACGTCTTTGGTGGCTGCTTGTATGTCTGCTGTTGAGAAGGGTCTCTTCCTATCTTTTGCTCACTGTGAAATGAGGCTGTTTGTTTTTTTCTTGTCGGCAAGTGGCAGTTCCTTGTAGTTCCGAGCTGATCATCCCTTGTCAGATGTACATTCGCAAATAT
>NW_007125331.1:0-560 GCF_000164805.1 Carlito syrichta
GAGGAAACCAAGATGGGGAATGCTGACGGTCATTGAGATAAGTTCTGGATGCTAAAGGTGGAAGAGAGTTCCTTGATGGGAACTCCAGGAACTCTAGTATGCTCACATCAGAAAGAACATTCTAGCATCTGTGTTAGCATACATAGCAGTGAGTTTCAGCTGCTCCTTGTGTTGTGACATCTAAACAATTTAAGGGTGAGGGATGAACAGGCGATTTGCAAAACCTCCCAGGTCATTTGATGACCCTTTCCCTTCCAAATCTCTTCCGTCCACATCCTTTCCTCTCTATTCCGCCATCCTCCTCCCTCTCCCAGTGGTTACCTTGTCCTTTTCTTTCTTTCTGTTTTCTTTTTTTTAAGAAAGCAGGATTTATTGAGAGCACAGAAAAGCTCCCACAGCAGTAGGGGACCCGAGGGGGCTGCCCCCTTTTCTTTGTTTAATTGGGGGAGATGGGATGGGTATCAGATGCTCCGTCTGAAAGCTGACATCCCCACAGTGGTCCTATGGTTCCAGCAGTCCCTATCTCTGATGATTAGACCATGAGTTTCTCAACCAGTCAC
>NW_007125332.1:0-366 GCF_000164805.1 Carlito syrichta
GCCTACTTTATAATGGGGTTGTTTGTTTTTTTCTTTTCAGCACGTTTGAGTTCCTTGTAGATCCAATATGTTAAGCCTTTGTCAGACCTGGAGTTGGCAAATACTTTTTCCCAGTCTGTGGGCTGTCTCCCTGCTCTCTTGATGGTTTCTTTGGCTTTCCAGAAGCTTGTCAGTTTAATGAGGTCCCACGTGTCCATCTTATCTCTTATGGCCTGTGGGTTTCGGGTTTTGTCCAGGAATTGGATGCCAGTTCCAATTTCCATGAGGGTGTGTCCTTCATTTTCTAAGGTTCTTATGGTTTGAGGTTTTACATTTAGGTCTCTGATCCATTTATAGTTGATTTTTGTGTATGGGGATAGATCGGGG
>NW_007125333.1:0-387 GCF_000164805.1 Carlito syrichta
AACAAGCAGCAGCCTATCCCATCTCCCTTGGCAAATCTCCTTCAGATACAAAACCAGGACAGCCTAACCATTCATGGTTTAACGTAATAATCTCTAGTAAACTTTTAGGTTCCTTGACTAGACCACAGATCAAAGATCAGCCTTTGACTGACCAAAGTCATAAAAGTAATAATAAGACCACCCCACCTTTGGTCCGGGAATTTGTGAGTTGCAAATATCTGATTTTGTGAATTGCACATGTCTAACAAGTCTCTTATAAGAAACTCCCCCCTAGGGCTAACCTAATCAGCCCTCTGTGAACTACATGACACAAATAAGCCCCACCATGGCAAGCAATCATGTGACTAACCCACCCAATCTGCCTGCTGTCCATCACCTGACATCATC
>NW_007125334.1:0-801 GCF_000164805.1 Carlito syrichta
TCCTTCTTGATAAAACCCTTGAACATCTAGGCATACGGGGAACATACCTCAAAATAGTAAAAGCCATCTACGAGAAACCCACAGCCAGCATACTCCTAAATGGACAAAAATTGGAACCAATTCCCCTGAAAACTGGAACTAGACAAGGATGCCCACTCTCTCCCCTCCTGTTCAACATAGTATTGGAAGTCCTGGCTAAAGCAATCAGAGAACAGGAGGCAATCAGAGGTATTCAAATAGGAAAAGAGGAAGTCAAGTTATCTCTCTATGCAGATGACATGATGGTGTACCTTGAAAACCCAAGAGAATCTGTCAAAGGTCTCCTTACATTGATAAAAGCCTTTGGCAAAGTCTCAGGATACAAAATAAATGTACAAAAGACAATCGCATTTCTCTACACCAATAATAAACAAACAGAAACCCAAATAAAAAACACAGTTCCATTCACAATAGCCACAAAAAAAATGAAATACCTTGGCATCTTCCTGACCAGAGACGTGAAAGACCTTTACAATGAAAATTACAAAACACTGCTCAAAGAAATCAAAGCCGACATGAACAAGTGGAAAAATATCCCATGCTCATGGATCGGAAGAATCAACATTGTGAAGATGTCCATCTTACCTAAGGCAATCTACAAATTCAATGCAATACCCATTAAATTACCAACAACATTCTTCTCAGACCTAGAAAAAACAACACAGGAATTCATATGGAAACACAAACATCCAAGAATAGCCAGAATAATCCCTCAGCAAAAAAAACAAAGCAGGTGGTATCACAATACCAGATTTCAAACTT
>NW_007125336.1:0-744 GCF_000164805.1 Carlito syrichta
CAGAAAATCGGCTGAAAAAGACAGAACAAAACCTTCAAGAGATGAGTGACTACATCAAGAGTCCTAACCTAAGAGAAATAGGACTCCCTGAGGCAGAAGGAGAAACAGAGAACACATTGGAACATACTTTCCATGAGATCGTTCAAGAAAACTTCCCTTATCTAATCAGTGATGCAAAAATTCAAACACAAGAGATTCAGAGAACCCCTACAAGACAACAAATGAGAAGACCTACTCCTAGACACATAATAATTCACCTAAATAAAGTAGGCACAAAGAAAAATTCCTAAAGGAAGCAAGAGAAAAAGGCCAGATCACCTACGATGGAAGACCAATCAGAATAGCAGTAGATTTATCTGCAGAAAACCTGCAGGCTAGGAGGGCTTGGAGCCCTATCTTCAAAGTCCTAAAAGATAAAAAATTTCAGCCAAGAATAACCTACGTGGCCAAGCTAAGCTTTATCAGTGAGGGAGAATTAAAATCTCCTCCAGATATCCAATCCCTAAGAACTTATGCTGCTACCAAACCATCTCGACATGAAACACTTAAGAAAGTACTAAACACAGAAGAAAAGGAAAAAAGAACAACATTCTTCACAAGAGTACAGGGAAAAGAATAAAATATACATGAACCAACCCCAAAACCAAAAGAAGACAAAAAGAAAGAAAAAACCAAGTGGAAGACAACTCAATAAGACTCATGATAGGCATAAACTCTCACATTTCAATAATTAGTCTGAATGTG
>NW_007125337.1:0-612 GCF_000164805.1 Carlito syrichta
CTTCCTACAGAAAACAAAATCTGCAGACGCTCAAGTCTCCTGAATAAAATGCCATAGTATTTTCATAGAACCTACATGCATCTGCCATATACTTTAAATCACCTCGAGATTACTTACAATTCCTAATGCAGTATAAATGCTATGCAAATAGCTGTTATACTGTATTGTTCAGGGAATGAGAGTTTTTTTTAAAAGTCTGCACGTGTTCCATATAAACATTATTTTCAACAAATATTTTTGATCCGTAGTGGGTTGAATTCACAGATGCAGAACCCAGGGAAATGCAGGGCCAGCTGTATGCACACAACCATCCTGCATGCAGCAATGTCTGTGGCCCTATTCAACTATCAGCTTCTTCAGGGTAGGGGTCATATTTCCTTATCCAATTCTTCTTACTCCTTGCGCACTTGCGTGATTAACTGAAAAAATAAATTTCTATTCTGATTTTAGGAACCCCAAACTGCTCTTTATAGAGGAGAGCTACAATAGGAAGGGATTGTGGATGAATGGGCTGTGGATTATGGCTCAAACACCCACAGGGGATGGGGTTCCATTTCTTTCTTTTTTTTTGAGTTGGAATCTCACTCTGTCGCCCAGACTGGAGTGCAGTGG
>NW_007125338.1:0-739 GCF_000164805.1 Carlito syrichta
TCTCTAACTGTTACCGAGCAGGGCAAAACGAAATCAACATTTTCCAAAAGAAATATATCTCTTTCCCATGAGGGCAGCTAAGTTTTACTCGCCAGCATTGTTTTCATTGGCATCTCATTTCAGGTGTGCAAAATCAGCATTGCAAAATTATCACAAACACTGATTTGCACAGCCCACTGTTTAGAGGTACAAAGTCAGACACCGGCAGGCATCAGTAAATGTTTGCAAATATGTGAATGAACGTATAGGCTAAACAAACAACTCCAGCTTGTACTTACATTTTGTTTCAACCTGGGGCACTAATGAGCTTAGTCAATGAGGAGGAAAAAATAATCAGCGACAGGAAGTGGGGTGTGGATCTTTTCACTTCTTCACAATTTCTAACACCCTCTTACTCGTCCACCAGACACTGCGCTGTTGCCATAATGATCACGTCCCACCCCCACTTAAAAGAGTTTCCTTACTCCACAAAAAATAATAATCTTTGGGAAAATAAAGAATAATCTTTATCCCTATTTCCCTGACAGAACCCAGTGCAGACACATACGTGCCTACCTGCATTCAAGAGCTTTCTAAATAAGACCGCCCTGACATGAGTCTCTTCCTTCTCCCATTCTTGTATACCTACCTATAAACATGTTACCTTCACATAGTCAGTCTACCTTCCAAGTGCAGCTTGAATGCCCTTCTTCGGGAAGTCTTTGGAACTTGTTGATCTTTTTTCAGGATGCATTCATTT
>NW_007125339.1:0-467 GCF_000164805.1 Carlito syrichta
CAAATCATAATAGGTTAATAGTATAACTAACAGTTAAGTTATTTAAGTAAACTTATAGATTATAGTATAGTGTTAAGTTGATAATATTAATCGTTAAAAAATATTAGGAGTCAGTGAACTTGGACTGAACCTAGAGGTAACTTAGAAAGTTTTTTGTATTAATCAGGGTTTAGAACAAAGAGTATAATATGAATGATTTATTGAACATTATAGAAAACACTTTGAACAATCTGTATTGAAATTGTGCACCTGTGACCTTAATGTGGGTTTTGTGATGCACGACAGGCATCATGGAATTCGAATTGTTTGCTTGGAACTTGCAAATCTCATGATGGTCTTGTGATGCATAGTTTGTAAAGTGTGATATGCATGGAATTTGTACGCCCCCAGCAAGTGATTATCACACTGCTGGAGGGTATAGAAAATGGTATATAAGTTGGAGACAGTCCGAATAAAATTTGGCTTCT
>NW_007125340.1:0-647 GCF_000164805.1 Carlito syrichta
CAGTGTCCCTTTGACTCGGGCTCAAAATCAGTCTCCCTCTTCGTCCAGACTGGCGAGGGAGGGAGCTGTGTGAAGGCCTGGGAGGCTCCATGACGGGAAGGTGCCCTCTGGGTCCCGCAGGCGCTGCTGGCCAGCTCCTCTCTGCACAGGACTGCCTGGCACCACAGCCACACGTCCCACCCTGCGCTGAAATACCTCCCCACCCACCCCACCCGGTCGTGACGGTATTCAGGACCCCCAGAGTTGGGGGCGAAAGCCACGCCCCCAGAGGGAAACAGAGTGTGTTTGGGCCCCCACCCGCGGAGGAGGCCCGCAGACACACGCCCTGGGGAGCTCTTACCTTCCAGACAGGAAAGCCACAAGGAAACACTTATGGCCTAGCGGGACTGCACGTGCAAAGAGATATTTCAGGGAAATGAACATGTCTTGGGAAGGCCCTGTCTACGTTCTGCACAAGGTGGAGAGCTCCTTGTGGGTTGGGGGATATTTTCTGGAAGGAAGAGCCCTGCGGGGGTGAAATACAGATGGGAAGCTTCATCACGGTCTCCAGTGGCCCCGTTCCGCTGGCTGAACTGGGCCACATTTGCGGATGCCCGCAAATGCCGTGCGAGCCCTACACATGCCGCCCTCATCGAGGACACTGGCGG
>NW_007125341.1:0-542 GCF_000164805.1 Carlito syrichta
CTTTCTTATACCTGCAGCTGTCCAAACATGAAATAAGCCATATTGAGCAACCCCAGTAATATCTCAGCATGGTGCTCTCCAATGTGACCTCCCTCACCTGGTGAGAATGACCAGGGCAGACACTCATATTCGAGACCCAGTGTTCCAGGGAAAGCAGCTATCTATTAAGGATTACATGGGGCCGGGCATTGTGGCTTGTGCCTGTAATTCCAGCACTCTGGGAGGCAGACGCAAGAGGACTGCCTGAGCTCAAGGGTTCAAAACCAACCTGAGCAACATGGTGAGACCTCATCTCTACAATAAATCAAAAAATTAGCTGGGAATGGTGACTCATGCCTGTAGTTCCAGCTACTTGAAAGGCTGAGGCAGATGGATTGTCTGAGGCTCTGGTAGTCATGAGCATGCTACTGCATTCCAGCCTGGGTGACAGAGTAAGACTCTGACTAAAAAAAAAAAAAGAAAGGATTACATGGGAGACACACTACCAAAATCTCTTCCCTTTGTAAGAGTCTATGACTCTAATGTTGGATACCAAGAATGAC
>NW_007125342.1:0-702 GCF_000164805.1 Carlito syrichta
AACTGCCTTCACATTCCTGATATCTGTTTTCTTGATCTGACAAAAATGCAAGTTCTGCTTGTTCTTTTTTTACTCTGTGGTGATGTGGAAACTACAGGCAGTAAGCTGAATTAATTTTAGAGGGCACCTCTTTTTTTTTCTTCCTCTTTGTGAAAATAGTGCTTTGCTATTTTTTTCCAATGTGTAACAACTTGTGTTTCATGTATTTTGTTTGGTTTTCTAGTTCCTTACAGTAGATAGATACATCTTGTTCCTTTGTCAGGATTATTGCCTTAGGCTAGAGTAATCAGAAAGACTATACCTATCTCTTACCTTTTAGTTAACATCCACATTTTGGTCCAAGGTGATTTATATTTATTCAAATATTCAATAAACCCTTAAATTTAAATTTTAGGGTGACTGATTCTGACTTTAAAAGCAAATTCATGTGCATAAAAATATATAAAACATGCAATGCAGTTATTTCTCAACAAAAGTAATATTGAAGATACATAAAAACCAGATAAAAACAATATTTATAATATACACATATGTATATTTTCAATGGCTCTATTATTTCTTACACTAGAAATGGAGCATTTAATACCCTACTATATTTATTCTAAGTGCACATTAACATATTATAAACAGTTTGACTTGTTTCACTTATATATCAAACGCAATACTGACTTTGCATAACTTATCAATTCACTTTTTCATCAC
>NW_007125343.1:0-593 GCF_000164805.1 Carlito syrichta
CTAGCAGGAAATCTACAAGCTGTTTGAGGATGGATCACTCATAATAAAAAAGTTAGAGTAAATTTGGACATCTGTTGTCTGAACACAGCCTTAGAATAATGAGTTTGTTTTTATTTTTTAAAAAAGTATAAAATATGGGAAAATATTTGAAAATTTTATTTATTGGCAAACTCTTTACCAAAAGATGTACAGTGCTGGCCTAATAATTCTCTATATCTGGCCTTCAATCTTTTTCCAGGAACCAGATCATTATTCAAAAGTTTCATCTTAGATACTTCCTTACCTTCATCTTTAATTATCATAATGAAATAGATATAAAAAATATTAAGTGAAAGCAATGAGAATAATTTTAAAAGATCTCTGTAGATAATTCAGTTCTCTTCAACAGCCTGTCTTATCATTCATTCATTCATTCATTCATTCATTTCATAAGCATTAACTAGCCATCCAATGCTAGGCAGAACAAAGAGGTGCTAGTTGGTGTCCTTGAGGACTTCCAGCGTAGCAATATCCTTCTTGATCTGTTGACCTGCATGGCAAGACTTTATTTACTGCTCACATAGTTGTGTCCATGGATATGAATTAACTATGGC
>NW_007125344.1:0-688 GCF_000164805.1 Carlito syrichta
TGACTTATCTAGATGACTTAGCTAGCTGACTTAACTACTTAGCTAGCTGACTTAATTGGCTGACTTAACCAGTTAGCTAGCTGAATTAACTACATGAATTAAATAGTTAGCTAACTATTTAACTAGCTGAATAACCAGGTGACTTAATTAATTAGCCAACTATTTAGGTTGCAGGCTTAAGTAGCTGACTTAAATAATTAGATAGCCAGTGAGCTAGGTGACAGCTAGCTTACTTAGCTAGCTAGCTAGTTAGCTAGCTCACTTAGCTAACTGACTTAACTAGTTGGCTAATGAGCTAGCTAGCTGAATTAACGAGTTGGTTAATGAGTTAGGTAACTGTTTTAACTAGTTATTAAACGAGTTAATTAGTTGGTTAACGAGTTAGCTAGGTGATTTAACTAGTTGGCTGACAAGTCGGCCGACTAGCTAGCTGGTTTAGCATGTTGGCTGGCTACTCGGCCAACTTGTTAGCTGGCTTAACAAGTTGTCCAACGAATCGGCCGACTATTTAGCTTGCTTAAGTAGTTGGCTGACTAGTTGGCCCCATAGTTTGGGTAAGTATTTGATTGGGTAGTTTGCTCACCTAATTATTTGGCCTACTGATTGGCCGACTAGTTAGCTAACCTAACTAGTTGGCCATCTATTTAGCTGATCTAACTTGTTGACTGAGTAGTTAGCCCACTAGTCG
>NW_007125345.1:0-798 GCF_000164805.1 Carlito syrichta
AGTTACAGGCATGCGCTACCATGCCTGGCTGTTTTTTTTTTTAATTTATTGTAGAGATGAGGTCTCGCCAAGTTGCCCAGGCAGGTCTCGAACCAGCGGGCTCAGGCAATCCACTCACTTCAGCCTCCCAAAGCATGGGATTACATGGTGAGCCACCGAGGCCGGCTGTGGAACTGTTTTTTTCTTGATAGTGTGGTGATGGCAAGACTATGCATTTGTCAAGATTTGAAAAAAAAGACTTTCACTGCACATTGGAAAACCAACAATGAAAATAAAACTTAACAAGTCATTAAAAGAACCTTGGAAAATGAATGACATACCCTCATGGAAATTGGAACTGGCATCCAATTCTTGAGCAAAATCCAAAACCCACGGGCCATAAGAGATAAGATAGACAAGTGGGACCTCATTAAACTGACAAGCTTTGCAAAGCCGAAGAAAACATCAAGAGAGCAGGGAAACAGCCTACAGACTGGGAAAATGTATTTGCCAACTCCAGGCCTGACAAAGACTTAACATCTTGGATCTACAAGGAACTCAAACGTACTGAAAAGAAAAAAACAAACAACCCCATTATAAAATGGGTAAAACATATGAACAGACACTTCTCAAAGGAAGACATATGAGCAGCCAACACACACATGAAGAAATGTTCAAGTTCACTAATCATCAGGGAGATGCAAATCAAAACCACACTGAGATATTACCTAACTCCAGTCAGAATGGCAATTATCAATAACAAAAAATAACAGTTGCTGGAGAGGGTGTGGTGAAAAGGGAACACTTCTACACTGTTGG
>NW_007125346.1:0-711 GCF_000164805.1 Carlito syrichta
AATTTCTAAGCAACACATGGGTCATGAGGAGATATCAAGAGAAATTAAAAATGTATTTTGAACTTAATTTAAAGGAAAATACAATTTATTAAAATGTGTGACATGCAACAAAAGCAGTGCTTAGAGGGACATTTATAGCATTGAATATATGTATTAGAAAAAAGAGAGATAAAATAATAATATAAACTTCCACATCAGGAAACTAGAAAAAAAGAGCAAATTAAATCTAAAGGAGAGCCGGGCTCAGTGACTAAGCCTGTAATCCCGTGTCTAGGGACACTGAGGTGAGTGGATTGCCTGAACTCGCGGGTTCGAGACCTGCCAGGACAACTTGGTGAGACCTCATTTCTACAATAAATCAAAAATTAGCCGGGCGTGGTAGTGCGTGCCTGTAGTTCCAGCTACTTGGAAGGCTGAGGCGGAAGGATCGCCGGAGCCCAGCAGGTTGAGGCTGCGACCGGGAGCATACCACTGCACTCCAGTCTGGGCAACAGAGTGAGACTCCACCTCAAAAAAAATAAAAAATAAGTGCACAGGTCAGGTTAAGTTAAAGATTAGAATGGGGGAATCACTGAAGGATTTTACAGAGGGAAGCCCACTAAGCAGTGGGAGTTGAGGAAATATATTTATTCATGCAAACAAAAATTGAGAACAGGCTATGGGTGAGTCCTTTTTTTTCTTGTTGCCCCGGATCACAGGAATCAATAATTC
>NW_007125347.1:0-673 GCF_000164805.1 Carlito syrichta
ATAGGCGTGAGCACAGCGCCCATCCTTATTTATCTCTTTACTTGCCTGCCATAATCTTACAGCATTGAACTGTCTTTCCTCTTTCCTTTCCAAGCTAAAAGTCCGCGGGTCTTTATCTTTGCACATCATCCTAGACTCCAGTGTTCAGCCTGGTGTGCACAAGAGACACCATTTGATGTGTCATCTTAGTTCAGTCATGATCCAATGTCATCTGACTCACGATGGATCACATTAAAGTGAGTGAAACTGTCAGATTCTAATGTAGCTTAATTAAAGCTCCCTTCATTAAGGGCATGAGAGGGAAGGGAGCCCTTTAAAAGTGACTTTAATTTCTGTTACCAACTGCAGACTTCTTATGTTTTCCACATTTAATTACATCCTGAGTTTCTAGCACTACTTTCATTCAGGAATCCTGAGGAACAGACGAGTTCTCTGTACCCTCTTGCCACAGCAGGTGCCATGGTCTTGTCTAGAGTAACGCAGGAGACACAGCCCATGGATTGACATGATACTACATGGAAACACCACGTGCGGTGATAGGACTTCATCAATATGGCCAGGAAGACCCAAGGTGAGACACCTGCCTCCCTGTACATCCTGCAAGCACAAGTGGGTCCTGGGCTCCTAACAGACACTCCTCTCCTCCTATGTTCCCCTCCTCCTTCTCTGCATC
>NW_007125348.1:0-700 GCF_000164805.1 Carlito syrichta
TCGCATGATTGAGCATCAGGACATTTTCATCCTTTCTTTCTTTTCCTGAATTTTATACAGCCACTTTCTCCAAAGAATTTTATCTTAAAGTTTTAGACTTGTTTGTTCACGGACCTTTTATTAATCAGCTTGGCGCACTTCTGTGCAAGAAATATGTACATCAGTCGACTTTTAGAACATTTCCTGTGACCTCAAGTTGTTAAGTGCTTCAAAAAAAAATCGCTTCTGAATTGAAAAGGTGGTGGAATCATTGCTGGGCACAGTTGATCACAAATTAAATGTGGTGCCTTTTTTTTTTCTGCCGTGGTTGAAGAGATGAGTCACTGGAGTCACCCGGTGTCTTTGTTGTTTTAATTAAAGCCACACATGAACTGCCCCCTTTGTTCTGTATCCCATCACCTGGGGTTGTACCCCCAACCCCCTGGCTCTGAGGCAGAAATGGTTTCAATTTCAAGAAAGACTTTGCATTCCTTTAGACCGGGAATGTCCAATCTGTGGCTCGGTGGCTCAGCCTGTAACCCCCCGCCTTTGGGAGGCTGAGGTGAGTGGATTGCCTGAGCCCACGGGTTCGAGACTCGCCTGGGCAGCAAGACCTCATCTCTACAATAAATCAAAAAATCAGCCAGGTGTGGTAGCGCATGCCTGTAATTCTGGCTACTTGGAAGGCTGAGGCGGAAGGATCACCAGAGCCCAGCAGTTG
>NW_007125349.1:0-306 GCF_000164805.1 Carlito syrichta
TTCATCAAAGATATTGACCTGTAGTACTCTTTCTTTGTTGGATCTTTACCTGGCTTGGGTATCAATGTGATGTTGGTTTCATAAAATGATTTGGGGAGAGTTCCATCTTTTTCAATAGCCTCGAATGCCTCCAGTAGGATTGGTATCAGTTCCTCCTTAAATGTCTTGTAGAATTCTGCTGGGAAGCCATCTGGACCAGGGCTTTTTTTTGTAGGAAGTTTTCTTATTAAGTAGTCGATTTCCTTGATTGTTATTGATCTATTTAGGGTCTCCATTTCTTCTTGTTCCAACCTAGGTAGGTTGTGT
>NW_007125350.1:0-720 GCF_000164805.1 Carlito syrichta
CCTGCCTCGGTTCCTGGAGCCCTGGTGCTATGGGTCCCAAGGAAGCAGGGTCTTCTGATCCAGGGCACTGACGTGGGGTGGGGGTGGGCGGCTTTGGAAGGAGGCTCAGTTTCAGCTGCGCTGGGTCCCTGGGTCTGGCTGTGAATGGCTCCTTGGCTCCTCTCTGGCACAGGGAGAACCGGGCTGTGGCTGGGTGCAGTTGGCTCCAGGTAGAGTCAGCCTCCTGAGAAGTGGCTGGGCTGCCTGAACTGCCCCTGTGAGAAGGGGCGGGGTTGGAGTGTCTTGGGTTGGGATCTTTTCCAGCTGAGCGACTCAGCCCACACTTCTGGGCCTTCAGGGTTTGATGACCCGGCGGTGGAGCCTTGCAGCCTCTGCTCTGGAGCCAGGAGCCCCACAGGACCCGGGTCATACCTTTTCTTTGACTTAAACCCTTGGGTTGCTGGAGAGGTCACCCTGGATGCCAGGGAGGCTTAGTTGGAGAGTTCCCTGGCATTTTAGAGAGAAATTATGACCTCTTTTAAGGGTCCCTAAGCAGAGCCCTCCTCCCAGCTAGGACATACGGGACCACGGAGCCCTGGGCTCACCAAACCCTCAATGGGAGGGAACAAAGTGGCAGAGCTGTGGGAAGTAAATTTCCAGGCTGGGCCGAGCCACAGTTTCTCCAACCATACCCCCATCCAAGGAGGTGCTTGGTGGCATGATGAGTACCTGCCCACCACG
>NW_007125351.1:0-446 GCF_000164805.1 Carlito syrichta
ATACTTCTCTCTAATCTCCACCTCGGCCTCTATCAATTTCTTTTTATAAAGACAAGGAATCATAATATGTCACTTGACTATTAATACTGTCGACTTCAACATTGCAGAATTTTAGAAAACTGTAGATATGGAGGAAGAAAAAGCCAAGTTGTGCTTATGAAACATAATTGTGGTGCTGCATGTTCCACATCTTCTATTATCTTCTGTTCTTAGAACCTCCCTGGCTTCCAGGCTTTTTCTTTAGAGTCTGCAATAGCAGGAAGCCTTTGCAAGAACCACAAAGCTAAAGTCTTACTGCAAATATGCTTATGCTCTTCTAATAATAAAAAAAAGTGAGAGCGTAGCCAGGCTCGGTGGCTCAGCCTGTAATCCCGCGCCTGAGGTGAGTGGATTGCCTGAGCCTGCGCGTTCGAGACCCACCTGGGCAACTTGGCAAGACCTCATCT
>NW_007125352.1:0-589 GCF_000164805.1 Carlito syrichta
TTGATCTTCCCTTGATTTTTCTTCATTCGTGACAGGTCACTTTCCTCTTTCTTTAATTCCATTATTCAGTGATAGAGGAAGAAGCTTCCACTTCTGTTATTTGCTCAGTCTGTTCTCCTTCCCTGAGCAGGGACTTTGATGGTCTTATTTTGAGATGGGACTGGAAGTGAGAAGTTGTGCTGTGTCTTTGCAGTCAAGGTTGAATAGGGTGTATTGTGGGGCACTAAGATTCAGAAGCTACTTTCAGACTGCAATGTCTAACGTTTGGGGTGTAGGACCCTGAGACCAGCTTCCCACCATCTCACAATATGTCCATGCAATGTAGACATATGAGTATCCCCCCCTTCTCTGGCTAGGTCTTCCTCCTCTGATTGAACCCATTGTCCCATGAATTTGCCAGAATGGGGGATGGGGTGACTGGGACTCTGCACTGGCCCTGTCCTTCCAGGGAGCATTCACCCAAAGTGATGTCCTTTGGGTTTGTGATTATCAATCCCAGAGAGATGTGGATTTCACTTCTAAGTCCCAGGGCACTGATCTGCTGCCCAATGGTGGGCATGCTAGAGCATTTCCTGCCCAGGTTCCAGTG
>NW_007125353.1:0-799 GCF_000164805.1 Carlito syrichta
CAGGTCGAGGTTGTGGTGGCCGGAATCAGCCAGTGCACTCCAGTCTGGGCGACAGAGTGAGACTCTAACTCAAAAAACAAACAAACAAAAAAACAATTGAACACTCAGCATGTGTGGGCAGGTGTGTTATCTCAGTGGAAGAATCAGTCACCTCTGACACAACACAGATATTTCTTCCACAAATCATGATACAACCTACTCAAAACTTCCAGATAAAAACCTTGGTTGACCATTTGATCTGGAGTAACAAATTCTGAGTGTACTATAAGGACACTCTGGTCTGACTCTGCTGTCCAAAAGATAATTGCTGTTTTTTGGGGGGGATATACCTCATATATTTGATCTTCAAATGAAGACAATAAGCTGGGCTCAGTGGCTCAACCTGTAATCCCGCACCTTTGGGAGTCTGAGGTGAGTGGATTGCCTGAGCCTGCGGATTCGAGACCCGCCTGGGCAGCGAGACCTCATCTCTTCAGTAAATTTTTTTAAAAAATCAAAAAATCAGCCGGGCATGGTAGCACATGCCTGTAATTCCGGCTACTCAGAAGACTGAGGTGGAAGGATCGCCGGAGCCCAGCAGGCCGAGGCTGCGGTGGCCAGGAGCAGCCACTGCACTCCAGTCTGGGTGACAGAGTGAGACTCCGACTCAAAACAAAACAAAACAAAACAAATGAAGACATAACAAGGTGAGAATATCTCCTAACATGATACAACTATCAGTCATTCAACTGAAAATGCACTAATTCTTTTCCCAGAAGAGAAAGTAAAGTCCTTGCTGTGGTCTGAATATTCGTGTCTC
>NW_007125354.1:0-642 GCF_000164805.1 Carlito syrichta
CATGGTTTCTAAACCTGTATTCAATACTGACCCTGTTGCTGGTGTTCCATAATTAAAAATAACATTTCAGCCAGGCTCGGTGGCTCAGCGTGTAATCCCGTGATTTGGGAGGCTGAAGTGAGTGGGTTGCCTGAGCTCACGGGTTCGAGACCCGCCTGGGCAACTTGGCGAGACCTCATATCTACAATAAATCAAAAATTAGCCAAACGTGGTAGCGCGCATCTGTAGTTCCAGCTACTTGGAAGCCTGAGGTGGAAGGATCGCTGAAGCCCAGCAGGTCGAGGCTGCGGTGGCCGAGAGCGGCCACTGCACTCCAGTCTGGGAAACAGAGTGAGACTCCCAACTCAAATAATAATAGTAATAATAATAATAATAATAACATTTCATTCTTTATCATTCTTCTATGCCTTAGAATTCAAGCAGTTAACTGTCTTTTCTTCATTCAGTATTCCACTGCCACTCATAGGTGTGGAATAATTAATATAATAATCCCTCTTAAAATTATATCCATTGGTTTAAATAGCTTTGCTATATGTACAAATACTTTGGGTGAATGCAGATATAGTTTCATTTTGATAATAGAGCATTGTTCAGTGATTGAAATGACTAAGTGGTCTTTTTGTATGCCTGGTAAGAAACGCA
>NW_007125355.1:0-615 GCF_000164805.1 Carlito syrichta
GATATTTAGAGCTTTTAGGAATCACCACACTGCTTTCCACAGAGGTTGCACTAGTTTACACTCCCACCAACAGTGTAGAAGTGTTCTCTTTTCACCACACCCTCTCCAGCAGCTGTTATTTTTTGAGTTGTTGATAATTGCCATTCTGACTGGAGTTAGGTGGTATCTCAATGTGGTTTTGATTTGCATCTCCCTGATGATTAGTGAGGTTGAGCATTTCTTCATGTGTTTGTTGGCTGCTCGGATGTCCTCTTTTGTGAAGTGTCTGTTCATATCTTTTGCCCATTTTATAATGGGGTTATTTGTTTTTTTCTTTTCAGCACATTTTAGTTCCTTGTAGATCCAGGATGTTAAGCCTTTGTCAGATCTGGTGTTGGCAAATATTTTTTCCCAGTCTGTAGGCTGTCTCCCTGCTCTCTTGATGTTTTCCTTGGCCTTGCAGAAGTTTGTCAGTTTAATAAGGTCCCCCTTGTCTATCTTCTCTCTTATGACCTGTGGGTTTCGGGTTTTGTTCAGGAATTGGATGCCAGTTCCGATTTCCATGAGGGTATTTCCTTCATTTTCTAAGGTTCTTATCGTTTGAGGTTTTACTTTTAGGCCTCTGATCCATTTGGG
>NW_007125356.1:0-511 GCF_000164805.1 Carlito syrichta
CAAGGTCCATTATATGAGTGAGAACATGTGATATTCGGATTTTTGTTTTTGTGAGAGGTCACTCAGTATTATAGACTCTAGTTCCATCCAGGTTGCAGCGAAATTCATGATTTTGTTTTTTTTATGGCTGCGTAGTATTCCATCGTGTATATGTACCACATTTTTTTAATCCAGTCCCCTTTTGATTGGCAGCATGGTTGTTTCCAGGTTCTTGCTATTGTGAACAATGCTGCGATAAACATAGGTGTGCAGGTATCTTTTTTATAGAGTGATTTGTGTTCTTCAGGGTATATTCCCAGTAGGGGGATTGCAGGGTCATATGGAAGGTCAATTTTTAGAGCTTTTAGGAATCGCCACACTGCTTTCCACAGAGGTTGCACTAGTTTACACTCCCACCAACAGTATAGAAGTGTTCCCTTTTCACCACACCCTCTCCAGCAGCTGTTATTTTTTGAGTTGTTGATAATTGCCATTCTGACTGGAGTTAGGTGGTATCTCAGTGTGGTTATGA
>NW_007125357.1:0-448 GCF_000164805.1 Carlito syrichta
ACCTAAATAATCACCACAGATGTAAGAAGTTGGAAAGGATACAATAAAATTTTAAGTTAAAAAAAAGTTTTAATTTTTTTTTGGTATTTCATTAGTAAGGACAACAATCTAACTCTTTCATGAATTGCAAATCTGGAAATTATAATATTAAAAATATGTAATCATCAGCTGTTCAGTTATTTAATATGCATAGTGTTTTACTCTACAGATGGATTCCACACAATTTCAAAGTAATTAGTGTTACAGTATGACATCGCATCTGTCTATGGATATGGCTCTTTGGTATTGCATTGCTTAAGGTTATGCTGGTGGCCCAAAGTTGTGTGAAGTTGCAGAGACAGTATTAGTTCTGTATCAGAAGAGACTGGCTGGGCGCCCTTTCAACAAGGCCCTGGGCATCCACCCAACATAGCTAGAGCAGGGTTGAGGGAGTCCAGCAAAGGAGAGT
>NW_007125358.1:0-2095 GCF_000164805.1 Carlito syrichta
GAGGTTACCCCTTGTTTTCAATATATTCTCCATAAAGCAGCAGGAGGAGGCACATAGCTGACTTCAGAAGAAGGCATCCTTTGTAGGAGCCTGTATTGGTGTTTCTCTCAGATTCCCTTTATTAGACCAGTTCCCCTGTCTCTCAGCTACTGTGAATGATGGCTGCTAAGGACTCATGGCTGCCCTCTTCTCTGGAGAAATGGTGTCAGACAAAAGAGAAATCACATAAGAGAATACACTTTCCTCTCCCAGCCAAGGACACTCCACAGTCATTGACTGGCTAACTTAAGGATACAAAACCCTAGGCCTCTTGACTCAAAGTGGGCTCATCTCAGTTAAAATTTATGCCCCAAAGCTCTCCAATGAGATTAACAAAAGCTAAACTCAAAATGAGATCACATCTTGCCTAGCTTCTTTTCCTTCTTTGCTTTACTTGCTCTTTCTCCTGAGAGCACATCCCAGCATGCACCCAAATTCCTATCTTAGTTTCTTTTTCCAGGGAGTCACATCTAGGACACCTTTCTAAATCCTACTGGGCACTAAGATAGGGCCTGCTGGTTGTGCACAAATAAATTATCTGTGGAAATAATTCTTTCTTTTCTCTCCTTTACCAAAATATAAGACATATGACAGAGGATCACCAAAACTGCAATTTATTTATTAAAATTGTGCATTTATTCTTACATGCTTAAATTTCAGTCACCTTCAAAGTACTCTCCTTTGATGCAATACACCTAGTGAAACACTTTTCCACTGCTCAAATCAGTTTTTAAACTCATCAATTTTGATGCCTTTTAGTGTTTCTGCTGCTTTTTGTTTCACCTCTTTCAAATTGGCAAAATGTTTCCTTTTGAGGACTTTTTCATTGGGGGAAACAAAAAAATCACTCAGGGCAAGATTAGGTGAATTGGAATTAAGGTCATTTTGGGTAAAAAACAAAACAAAACTGCTGAACACTCAGTGCAGTGCAGGAAGGTGTACTCATAAATCACCCATTAGGAGATGGGTAAATTTGTTGAAGGAATTTCCCCACCACCAAAAAAAAAAAAACCACTCACAAAAGCCAAACTCAGCCTCTCACAGCAATGCTAGCTGGTACACTGATGCCAGTGTTCCTAGAACACTTAGCTAGCGGGAAGAGCCTGTACTACAAGAGGCCAGCCCTCCAAAATATAATTTCAGTGGTTTTTTTGTACTCCTTTATACATCTCATTCCCTAGAGCATGTTTAAAAAATCTCCAAGCCGGACTCGGTGGCTCAGCCTGTAATCCCACACTTTGGGAGGCTGAGTTGAGTGGGTTGCCTGAGCCTGTGGGTTCGAGACCCGCCTGGGCAACTCGGCGAGACCTCATCTCTACAATAAATCAAAAATTAGCTGGGCGTGGTAGCGCACACCTGTAGTTCCAGCTACTTGGAAGACTGAGGTGGAAGGATCACTGGAGCCCAGCAGGTCGAGGCTGCAGTGGCCCCAGCCACTGCACTCGAGTCGTGGCGACTGAGTGAGACCCCAACTCGAAAAAAAAAAAAAAGATTTCTGATTTAAAGTTTGTGTGAAAATCTAAAAACCAAAATGGTTACTTTTAAATATTTCTAGATTTCTAAAACCAAATGACTCCTTTCTGGATACAATTATGGGAAACTTTCATTGCATCTGTGAGATCATCTCCCATGTACTCATGTACTACAGTAAATTCACAGCTTTTGAACCCTGCAAGAAATATATATGTAACAAGCTGTCTGTCGTTGTGCACAGTGTCAGCTCTCTCTACTGGGTACAAGCAATTTAGTTTCCAAGTATAGAAAATGGAGTTCTGAATGCAGTCTCATTATATGATGTCTCGTTTAACCATGCTTATAGAAATAGACATCTTTACATTTCTTATTGTTACTTTATAGCCTTCCCCACCTACCCCCTCCTCTAGAAGAAAAGAAGAAACTCATGCAAGTTAAACTGAGTTAATAATAATAGCCATAGGGACCAGATTTTGAGCATTTATTATATGTTCACCTACGCTATAAAGAGCTGATCATTGTAATGTTATTTAACTTGCACAACTGCCCTGTGAGGTGATACTATCTACATTCCAAGTTTGGG
>NW_007125358.1:2620-4742 GCF_000164805.1 Carlito syrichta
CAGGGTTCCTTTTAGCCTTCCAATGCCTCAGGATGATAAATTATGTGGCTAAACTTTCTGTAATAGAGCTGGAAATGGAAGTGTTGAGCAAACCAAACTTTAGTATCTGTGTACTCCAGCAACCAAAATCACTGAAAATCACTGTAAATCTCAATTTACAGTCTTTCATGAAAACACCAAGGAGTGTAAATTTATAACACTCCCAACTTCTTTCAAATTTTCCATGTCATTTCTCTTGCTGTCAGTATATCTCACATGCATGACTGATGCCCTGAAGTGCTTCTCCTCTTCCAATGTAAGATTAAGAAAAATCCTCTTTCTAACTCTGTCCATTTAGCTTTCCTTCTCTCCTCTCCCATCCTCTGTCTGTCCCAAGCCTTTGTCCTGGAGTTCACTTGGATTCTATGCTCACTTTAATGTTCCCCTTGCCCTACTCCACAGAAGAGTGGACTCTGCTGCATCTCTCATCCCCACCTCCCAATGAAAAAGCATTATCAGCTGAGCTTGGTGGCTCAACCTGTAATCCCATGCCTTGGGAGGCTGAGGTGAGTGGATTGCCTGAGCCCACGGGTTCGAGACCTGCCTGGGCAACTTGGCGAGACCTCATCTCTACAATAAATAAAAAAAATCAGCCAGGCTTGGTAGCGCGTGCCTGTAATTCTGGCTACTTGGAAGGCTGAGGTGGAAGGATCACTGCAGCCCAGTGGGTCGAGGCTGCAGTGGCCGGAAGCAGCCACTGCACTCCAGTCTGGGTGACATAGTGAGACTCTAACTCAAAAAAAAAAGAAAAGAAAAAGCATTGTCTATTTGTTTGGCACAATTTCTATTGACAACCATCTTGTAACAAGGTGAGGGTCAATTTGAAACCAAGAAGGGAAGGGCCCAGGAGAAGAGGCCTAGGTCCTGATGTCCTATGCCTAGAGCCCATCCTACCCAAGGAGTTCCAGAAGTGTGAGGTGAAAAGTATTGTTCAAGCCCATTTGAATCAGACTTCTCTCCCTTGTAAGCAATGACATCCTAACAAATGCACTAATTTTTGTGTGCAACTAAGTCCCAGCAGTCTTCTCTCCTTTGACAGTCATGAAGATGATACATTTAACATTTTGTGAGTTAATTTTTTTAGTCTGATGTCTTATAATTTAATGCATGTTTATTTTGTTCTTGTTTAAAGTGTATAACCAGGCCAGGCTCAGTGGCTCAGCCTGTAAGCCCAGTACTTTGGGAGGCTGGGGTGAGTGGAATCCCTGAGCCTGTGGGTTCAAGACCCAATTGGACAACTTGGAGAGACCTGTCTCTACAATAAATCAAGAAACTAGTGGGGCATGGTAGTATGAGCTGGTAGTTCTAGCTACTGGGAAGGCTGAAGAAGAAGGATCGCCTGAGCCTGGCAAGTCAACATTGGGATGGCTGTGAGTGTGCCACTGCACTCCAGCCTGGGCAACAGAGTGAGACTCCAACTCAAAAAATAAAATAAAAAAGTAAAAAGCGTATAACCGGAAAGCACAATTTTAATTTTTGTTTTGTTTTTAACAATTATGGGCGGTGGCCCTTTAAGAAATTTGGGAAAGGAAGTAAATACCCTGTTAATGGGTAGAAAGGAAGTAAATGTCCTCTAATGTGGATACATATCTGCCGCTCTTTGCTAAGCCATTTTAAAATCAAAGCTAGTGCCTCACTAAGCTGGCATTTGTGAGAATGGTCACTCAAGTCTCCATGATGAGGAAAAATAAGTCATGTGTGTACATGATGAGGAGATGTCTTAGGAATACACAGGCCCAGGAGGAAAATAAAACCAGAACACCATGGCTGAGACATTAATTTGGCTTCAAAAATATGAAGGTCCAGTAAGTGACTACTTTGAAAGCCAAACACTTTTACTGGCCTTGCAGAGCTACTAGTGTTCACAGAATGAGTGCAGGCCATCTGTTTGATAAAGCGAGTTATGAAGGGAAGGGATTTGGTGCCAAGTGGCTGCTGGAGACCAGCAGAAGCATAAACAACAGGGTCCAAGTGGAAACTCTCTTACGGAACAGATCTTGCTACTGTGGACAATCCTTTTGAAGCCATGACAGCACAGAGAGAGAGACCTTACAAAGAGCTTTATGGGAATGATTACTGCAAA
>NW_007125359.1:0-673 GCF_000164805.1 Carlito syrichta
CAGTGTAGAAGTGTTCCCTGTTCGCCACACCCTCTCCAGCAACTGTTATTTTTTGTCATTGATAATTGCCATTCTGATTGGAATTAGGTGATATCTCAGTGTGGTTTTGATTTGCATCTCCCTGATGATTAGTGAACTTGAACATTTCTTCATGTGTGTGTTGGCTGCTCGTATGTCTTCCTTTGAGAAGTGTCTGTTCATATGTTTTACCCATTTTATAATGGGGTTGTTTGTTTTTTTCTTTTCAGTACATTTGAGTTCCTTGTAGATCCAAGATGTTAAGTCTTTGTCAGGCCTGGAGTTGGCAAATACTTTTTCCCAGTCTGTAGGCTGTTTCCCTGCTCTCTTGATGGTTTCTTCGGCTTTGCAGATGCTTGTCAGTTTAATGAGGTCCCACTTGTCTATCTTATCTCTTATGGCCTGTGGGTTTTGGGTTTTGTTCAAGAATTGGATGCCAGTTCCAATTTCCATGAGGGTATGTCCTTCATTTTCTAAGGTTCTTTTAATGATTTGTTAAGTTTTATTTTCATTGTTGGTTTTCCAATGTGCGGTGAAAGTCTTTTTGTTTTTCAAATCTTGACAAATGCATAGTCTTGCCATCACTACACTATCAGAAAAAAAACAGTTCCACAGCCGGGCTCGGTGGCTCAGCCTGTAATCCCACGGTTTGGAA
>NW_007125360.1:0-622 GCF_000164805.1 Carlito syrichta
CCCTAACTCATCATCAGAGAAATGCAAGTCAACACCACATTAAGATACCACCTAATCCCAGTAAGAATGGCCATCATGAATAAAACAACCAGCAACAGATGCTGGCAACAAAAAGGAATGCCTCTACACAGCTGGTTAGAAATGCAAGCTAGTACAACCTCTTTGGGAGACAGTGTGGTGATTTCTGAAAGAACTAGAAATTGACCTTCCACATGACTGAGCATTTCCACTATTGGAAATATACCCAGAAGAACTCAACTCATTCTACAAAAAAAGATACCTGCACATATATGTTTGTTGCAGCTCTATTCATAATAGCAAAAACATGAAACCAACCATGTTGCCCATCAAGCTGGACTGCATTAAAAAAATGTGGTACATATTCAAAATGGAATATTATGTAGCCATAAAGAAGGACAAACATATGGACTTCACAGCCACTTGGATGTATCTGGAGTCGATCAAACTCACTGATATATCACAGAAACAATGAACAGAGTACCCTATATTCTCATTTATGAGTGGACCTTGAACAATTTTAATACTAGAAGAAAGGGACTGGCAGAATTGGAAAACTGTCAGAGGAGAGGGTGTGTGATTGGGTAGTTGAGGGAATCTGCTA
>NW_007125361.1:0-520 GCF_000164805.1 Carlito syrichta
GCTAGCTGACTTAACTACCTGAATTAAATATTTAGCTATTTATCTAGCTGAATACTGAGCTGACTTAATTAATTTGCTAACTATTTACATAGCAGACTTAAGTAGCTGACTTAAATAATTACCTAACTATTGAGCTTGGTGACTTACCTAAATTACTTAGCTAGCTAGCCAGTTAGCTAGCTCACTTAACTAACTGACTTAACTAGCTGGCTAATGAGATAGCTAGCTGAATTAATGAGTTGGTCAATGAGTTAGATAACTCTTTTAACTAGTTGGTAAACGAGTCAAATAGCTGGCTTAACTAGTTGGTTAATGAATTAGTTGGTGACTTAACTTGTTGGCTGATGAGTCTGCCGACTAGGTAGCTGATTTAAAACTTTGGCTGACTACTCGGCCAACTTGTTAGCTGGCTTAACAAGTTGTGTGACTAATCGGTCAACTATTTAGCTTGGTTAAAGAGTTGGTTGACTAGTTGGCCCCATAGTTACTTCGGGTAAGTATTTGCCTGGGTAGTTTGCTC
>NW_007125362.1:0-830 GCF_000164805.1 Carlito syrichta
AGTTTGGCTGCCATTTCCATTGCACTGGATTGGCTTCAAGTCAACAGAGAGAATTTGAGGCAAAGGCACAGGGTGTGTTGGAGAAAGAAGAGGTAAATAAGCATCTGGTTCATCAAGGGCCGAGGACATGCAGTGCTTGAAGAGGCCCAGCCCTATGCACCTGACCAACAGTGCTATTATGGTTAATTGGAAGATGATGCCATCACAAAACTCCAGTAGTGTCAATGAGGCGTCCTCTCAATAGAAATCCAATCTGATGATATATTTTTGAGAGGTCCTACTCCTTAAGATTGTTTATCAGAGCTAAGAAATAAAATAAAATAGCAAAAAAGCAAAATGACCTGGACGTGAACCTCAACTTGGCCATTTGGTTGCTGCGTGCCTGTAGAGGAGAAGCTTAGCCTGGAAAGAATGTCTATCTTCTCATCTGCTAAACTGGCATCGTGCTGGATCCCTCCTACCATGGTTGGGGCTAATTAGACAAGACAGACAACATGAACTGGCAGACTCAGAAAGAGTAAAGAACCCATGCTAAATGTATCCTAACAACACACAGGAACTTTTCCCCTTCAGTTATTATTGCCATGCCTAAATGCCTAGAGAAAAGGGAGGACTGAAACTGTTTTGATTGAAACTAAGTAGCAGAAATCTTTAAAAAAAAGTATACTCTGTTAGTATCTGCCATGTTAACACAATTTAGGCTTTCATTTGAAGTAGAAATCTGAGGATTTCTTGAATTTACCATCATATGAGATGAATCTCCGAAGACAGTGAGACCTTTGAGGGAGGTCATGTCCCCACGTGTGTCAGCTTCCTGAGGCATATGTGCC
>NW_007125363.1:0-572 GCF_000164805.1 Carlito syrichta
ATACCTTGGCATCTTCCTAACCAGAGATGTGAAAGACCTTTACAATGAAAACTACAAAACTCTGCTCAAAGAAATAAAAGATGACACAAACAAGTGGAAAAATATCCCATGCTCATGGATTGGAAGAATCAACATTGTGAAGATGTCCATCTTACCTAAGGCAATCTACAAATTCAATGCAATACCCATCAAATTAGCAGCAACATTCTTCTCAGACCTTGATAAAACAACACAGGAATTCATATGGAAACACAAACGACCAAGAATAGCCAGAACAATCCTCAGCAAAAAAAAAAAAAAAAACAAAGCAGGTGGTATCACATTACCAGACTTCAAACTTTACTATAAAGCTACAATAATCAAAACAGCTTGGTATTGGTACAAATATAGGCATATAGACCAATAAAATAGAATTGAGATTCCAAAAGCAAAACCTCAATTTCTCAACCAACTCATCTTCAACAAAGCCTCCACCACCTACCACTGGGGGAGAGGAGAACCTATTCAGTAATTTGTTGCTGGGAAAACTGGCAGACCACATGCAGAGATTGAAACAGACCCCTATCTATCCC
>NW_007125364.1:0-755 GCF_000164805.1 Carlito syrichta
ACGTGATCTAAACTAACAGTTACAATGATAAAATCATAAGTCAAAATAAGCGAAAGGGAGAAGTGCAAGAGGGAAAACAGATATACATACCAACTATCAGGTGAGAGAGAGACACAGGGCTGGGAAGAAGTGAAAAAAGACAGGTAAGAAAGATTCCCTAAAGAATACTGATAGCTAAACAGAGACAGGCCAAAAAAATCAAGAAACAGTATAAGTCAGAAGGTAAACACCAAACGTAATCTAGACCCACAGTTTCAATGATAAAATCATAGGTCAAAATAAGCCATCAAACTAGAGTCACTTCTGTGATCTCCGATTCCAGCCTCTGCCTTTTGTTTTTCGTTGCAGCATAGGGGTGGGGCTTTGTCTCCTGTTTCACACTGTTGCCATAGTAGCTGAGATAAAGTTTGTTGCTAGGTGGGCGGGGCAATGGAAATCTCTGCCTGGAGAATGGCAAGGCCGTTTAAGCAGGTCTGTTTTTCTCTGCTTGTCTGGGTCCTCTGGGTTGGGGTATGACGCTGTGTGCCTCAGCCAGGGTGGACCCGGAGTTCCAGAGCTCCAAAGTTCCAAAAGGCAGACTGTAAATGACGAGAGTGGCACTGGGCCCCTACAGAGTATTCAGCCAGTAATGGAACCGGTGTCTCTGAGGGGCGGGCGCTCAGAGCCTCCCTGTGCGACCTGCGGTGCCAGGTGCAGAGAGCTGGAGGGAGCAGGGACCCAAACTTCTCCGCACGCTGCAATACCTGGCCTTAGGA
>NW_007125365.1:0-582 GCF_000164805.1 Carlito syrichta
GGTTAACCAACTCGTTAAATCAGCTAGCTATTTCATTAGACACCTAGTTAAGTCAGCTAGCTATGTAAGCTAGCTAACCAGCTAGCTAGCTAATTCAACTAGCTAAGTCAACTAGCTCACTAGTTAGCTAACTGCTTAAGTCAGCTACTTAATTTTGCTATCTAACTACTTATGTAATTAGACAGGTCTGCTAGTTATTCAGCTAGTTAAATAGCTAGCTATTTAATTCAGGTAGTTAGGTCAGTTAGCTAACTAGCTAAGTCAACCAGTTAAGTCAGCTAGCAAAGTAGTTAAGTCAGATAGCTAAGTCAGCTAGTTAAGTAAGATTTCTAATTTAGTCAGCTAGTTAAGACATCTAGCTAGCTAGTGAGCTAACAGGTTAAGTCAGTAGGCTGAGTCAGGTAGTTAGCTAGGTAACTAACGGGTTGTCACCTGGTTGAGTCAGCAAGCTAGCTAGTTTGTAAACGGGTTGAGTCATCTGGTTTAGTAGGCTAGCTAGCTAGTTAGCTAACGAGTTAAGTCAGTTGGATGAGTCAGCTAGCTAGATAGTTAACTAATGAGGTAAGTCAGCTGGTTGTGTCA
>NW_007125366.1:0-807 GCF_000164805.1 Carlito syrichta
CTGCATCCAGTCTGGGTGACAGAGTGAGAATCCAACTCAAAAAAAAAAAAGAAGAAGAAGAATCATTTATGTTGTAATGAGCATTATTAGTTCCTTTTTTCCTTAACTGCTGAGTACTATTTTATCATATGATACAGGTTGGATTCAGTGACTTATGACTACAACTCTAATATTACGGGAGGTTTATCTAGGAGAATTGCTTAAGCGCAGGAGTTTGAGACCAGCCTGATAAGCATAGCAAGATCCCATGCCTGGAACACACTGGCACCGCTAGCTGTTCAGGAAGCTGAGAAAGGAGGATCATTGAGCCCAAGAATCGAGAATGAAACCACGTCTGCAAGCCAGCCTGGACACCAAAATGAGACCCTGTCTATAAAACCCAAAATATGTTGATCCACAGGAGATAAACCTTGAATTAGAAAACTCGAATCTCTTATAATGGATAGTAAGCCCATCTGCTCTGCCCTAGAGTGAGACATTTTTAAAAACATACCAGGCATTGAGAATTTCTGCATTTTGTTCTGGAGGGAGACATTCTCTCTTTATTTTAAAGCTATAAACAGACTTATTATTTGCTACTTAGGGAGGAAAAGTCTGTATCACCAAAGCTGTTCTCTGTAGAAACATTCTTGAAAACATAGCAAAAACCAGTGTGTCTTGCAAGATATGTGAAAGCATAAGAGTCCAATGAGAAAGAAAATTATCTGCTAGCATTATCTACTAGTTCCAATTTTTCTCTATAATTTCTAAAGCTGTTCATTGATTTTTTTTCTCGCTATAGATCATGTGTCTGATTTTTTGAAAGTC
>NW_007125367.1:0-678 GCF_000164805.1 Carlito syrichta
CAGTCCACTGAGGGCTTGAAGGTACAAAATAAGAGGAGGGAGAATTTTATCTCTCCACTTCACTGCTTCAGCTGGAACATTGATCCCTCTTGTTCTTGCCCCGGGGTTGACCTCACGGCTCTCCTGTTCCTTGAGCCTCTGGACTCAGCCTGAGCCTCACTACTGACTTTTCTGGGCCTCCAGGTCGCAAAGAGCACATCCTTGGATGCTCAGCCTTCGGCATCCCAGGAGCCGATTCTGATTCTTAGAAAAACCGTGGTGAACACAGACAGCGTGTGTGCATAAGGTATCTTCACACTGTGTACGATACCTCTTTACATCATGTTTGTCATCGAAAGGACAAAAGGCCAGCCATGGCAGCCCAATCCTGGCATCCCAGCACTTTGGGAGGCCGAGGCAAGAGGACTGCCTGAGCCCAGGGGTTCGAGGCCAGCCCGGGCTACTTGGTGTGACCTCATCTTTAAATTAAGAAAACATCAATAAATTAAAAAAAAAATAAAACCTAGCACAGTGATGCATGCTTGTAGTTCCATCTATTTGGAAGGCTGAGGCGAAAGGATCACTTGAGCCCAACAGGTCGAGGCTATGTTGGCTGTGAGCTTGCCACTGCACTCTAGCCTGGGTGACAGAATGAAACTCTAATAAGAATCATAAAGAATGGCAGAGCTGGGTGGTTCA
>NW_007125368.1:0-499 GCF_000164805.1 Carlito syrichta
TAAAAGTCCAGTTGGGCCTAAAACCTGTAATTATTTCATGTAGAGATGTATAAACTAGTCTGAGTGAATTGGCTTACCTTGATTTATTTTTATATCTGTTTGAAATGAGAACTTAGCGATAAGTGCAAATAAATATATATTGTGTACTTTAAGACAAGTTCTCTTAAAATCTGGTGAATTCTTCCCTCTTGCAGAAATATATTCACAAATGAAGGCTCATGAAATTTATGAAGAGCTATAACACTTCAGATATTGAGGCCTATCATCTTTCTCTCAAGATCTTTAACACATTCCTTCTTCTTTCTATTTATAGGTAATTAGAAGTCTTTTAAAATCTAGAACAGTTTTCTGGTGTGTATTAGTGTTAATAATTTCCTCTACTTTCTCACCACTTGTGATGGCTAATTTTAGGTGTCATTTCAACTGGGCCACAAAGTGTTCAGACATTTGATTAAACATTATTCTGGGTGTGCCTGTATGGCTATTTCTGGATGGAATT
>NW_007125369.1:0-650 GCF_000164805.1 Carlito syrichta
AAACTGTTGACCTTCTTAGTCATTCAAAAAACTAGGGTTTAACTAGGGTGTGTTAGTGACTACTACAGAACTGGCACACTTTGAGGGGAGGGGGACACAAAAACTCGCAAAATTAACAACACTCATGCCAGCAGAGAGCTTACATGCTAGCGGAGCTTACATTGCAATATATCATTCACATTGACTTCTTTGATTTGATTGCTACTAATGTCTTTTAGGTAAAATCTGGCCTAGGTAAAGTCACCTTCCCTGTACTTTCAATCCAAATCAATCTTGAGATATTTTGTTTAGCCACAGCTGGTCTTTAGACTGGGACTGACACCCTCATGCTAATTCAAAAAATCTAGTAATTTGGCCGGGCTCGGTGGCTCAGCCTATAATCCCATGCTTTGGGAGGCCAAGGTGAGTGAATTGCTTGAGCCTGCGGGTTTGAGACTCTACTGGGCAACTTGATGAGACCTCTTCTCTACAATAAATCAAAAAAATCAGCTGGGTGTGGAAGTGCATGCCTGTAATTCTGGAAGGCTGAGGCAGAAAAGATCACCAGAATACAGCAGGTCAAGGCTGCGGTGGCTGGGACTGGCCACTGCACTCCAGTCTGAGCGATGGAGTGAGACTCCAACTCGAAAAATAAAATAAAATAAAATAAA
>NW_007125370.1:0-825 GCF_000164805.1 Carlito syrichta
TCCATATCTTTGATGAACATAGATGCTAAAATTCTCAACAAGATCCTAGCAAACCAGATTCAGCAATACATCTCAAAAATCATCCATTATGACCAAGTAGGCTTCATTCCTGGGATGCAAGGCTGGTTCAACATTCGTAAAACCATAAATGTTATTAAATACATCAACAGATGTCAAAACAAAAACCACATGATTCTATCATTAGATGCAGAAAAAGCTTTTGATAAAATCCAGCACCCCTTCTTGATAAAAACCCTTGAACATCTAGGCATACAGGGAACATACCTCAAAATAGCAAAAGTCATCTATGAGAAACCCACAGTGAGCATACTCCTAAATGGACAAAAATTAGAACCATTTCCCCTGAAAACTGGAACAAGACAAGGATGCCCACTCTCACCCCTCCTGTTCAACATAATATTGGAAGTCTTGGCTCGAGCAATCAGAGAAGAGAAGGCAATCAGGGGTATCCATATAGGAAAAGAGGAAGTCAAGTTATCTCTCTTTGCAGATGATATGGTTGTGTACCTTGAAAACCCTCGAGAATCTGTCAAAAACCTCCTTACACTGATAAAGGCCTTTGGCAAGACCCAGGATACAAAATAAATGTACAAAAGACTCGCATTTCTCTACACCAATAATAAACAAACAGAAACCCAAATAAAAAACACAATTCCATTCACAATAGCCACAAAAAAAATGAAATACCTTGTATCTTCCTAACCAGAGACGTGAAAGACCTTTACAGGAAAACTACAAACACTGCTCAAAGAATCAAAGTTGACACAAACAAGTGAAAAATATCCCATGCTCATGGGATTGGAA
>NW_007125370.1:1343-88386 GCF_000164805.1 Carlito syrichta
CCCTCATGGAAATCGGAACTGGCATCCAATTCCTGAACAAAAACCCAAAACCCACAGCTCATAAGAGAGAAGATAGACAAGTGGGACCTTATTAAACTGACAAGCTTCTGCAAAGCCAAAGAAACCATCAAGAGAGCAGGGAGACAGCCTACAGACTGGGAAAAAATATTTGCCAACACCAGTTCTGACAAAGGCTTAACATCCTGGATCTACAAGGAACTCAAACGTGCTGAAAAGAAAAAAACAAACAACCCCATTATAAAATGGGCAAAAGATATGAACAGACACTTCACAAAGGAAGACATCCGAGCAGCCAACAAACACATGAAGAAATGTTCAACCTCACTAATCATCAGGGAGATGCAAATCAAAACCACACTGAGATACCACCTAACCCCAGTCAGAATGGCAATTATCAACAAGCCAAAAAATAACAGCTGCTGGAGAGGGTGTGGCGAAAAGGGAACACTTCTACACTGTTGGTGGGAGTGTAAACTAGTGCAACCTCTGTGGAAAGCAGTGTGGCGATTCCTAAAAGCTCTAAATACCAACTTCCCATATGACCCTGCAATCCCCCTACTGGGAATATATCCTGAAGAACACAAATCACTCTATAAAAAAGATACCTGCACACGCATGTTTATCGCAGCATTGTTCACAATAGCAAGAACCTGGAAACAACCATGCTGCCCGTCAAAAGAGGACTGGATTAAAAAAATGTGGTACATATACACGATGGAATACTACGCAGCCATAAAAAAAGAACAAAATCATGAATTTCGCAGCAATCTGGATGGAACTAGAGTCTATAATACTGAGTGACCTCTCACAGAAACAAAGATCCGAGTATCACATGTTCTCACTCATATAGTGGACCTTAAACATCCCATACAATACTATACGAAAATGACTGACAGTACTGGGAAACTATGGCGGGGGGAGGGAGATGGGATTAACAGTAGCAAATATCTGTCTGGGAACAGGGAAACACCCCATATCAACAGGGTGCCTGAATGAAACGCAATTGTATACCTAACCCTTAACTGTACCCCACAACTTCATAATAAATAAATAAATAAATAAATAAATAAATAAATAAATAATTTAAAGTTAAAAAAAGGAAAAAAAAAGAATGAAGATATGTCAATTATCTACAGTTTTCATCTTCAGATCATAGTCTAACAAGTGTGTTCAATGTCCACAGTGCAGAGGAAGCAGCTGCGTTTTGAGGAGTCACAGACAGGATTAAAATAGTCACGACCTGGGCCCTCTGCCCACTTTGCACGGTGCTTAGGCTCTGGGTTTCAGGCACTCCGGTCTGACTTGCCGGAAGCACCATTTCCTGCAGGTACCTGCACAAAAGGTAAGGCCCACCCCGGAGGCCCAGATGGCTAGAACACTGACAGGCCAAAACACAGCGAAGAGGAGACTTACTTTTTCTTCCCTCATGGCGCCTTCCCCCACGAGACTATGTCAAGAAATCACGCCCTCACTGCCTTTTAAACATGCATGGACTTGAGGAAAACGTCTTTCAAACTGTCTGGACTCAGCTCCTGGAGTGACCAGCTCGATGAACACCCTGCTTGGCCCTCACGGTTGAAGAACTTGTTTTGAGACTCATGGTACCTACGTGTTTATGTATTTTCAAAGGGAAAGGACTGAAGACACAAGATAACCTCAGGTGTACTTGTGATAGTTCTAACACTATTTGGTTAGAATTCACTCTCTAAAGGCAAACTCAGGGGCCTCAAGCGATCCTCTCACCTCCCAGAGCACTGGGATTATAGGCATGGGCCACCCTGCCAGCAAAGACCAATTTAATTTAAACATGTTACTACAACTAACTTGCTTGTTTTGTTTTCTTCACTAAAATTCAAGAATATCACAAAACAAGACCATCAAATGGAGTGGAGCGGGAGGATTCCTGTCTGTAAGTCTCCGAAAGGAATTTTGATGGCTACTTTCAGTCACAGATTTTTCTGGGACAGACCTGTTTAAAGTATTTTGCTTCTTTTAGTATATCAGTATCCAGCCTGACCATTAGTCCCAAGTGTTGGCTTCAAAACTACGGGCAGCAGCCTTTGGACAAATATTGCTGTCTACTTCTCTCACCAGTGTTTCTTTAAGTCTAATCCTCTACCTGATGGGGGGCACCCTGTATGATATGGGTCTTTATACCTTCTGTACTCTGTGCACGAAGATTTAACACATGCTGACTTGACTTCTTAACCCACAGGCAGCCTGGCAGGAAGGGCCAGCCAAGCAGTCCCTGACAGTTCAGGCCACAGAGGGCCAGCATGCTCCTGGGGCTGGACACAGAGCAAGAACTCAGCCAACACTCCCCCCGGTGAAACGATGACATGGGAAGCTGTGGCCCTACTGTAGGTGAGTGGCACGAGGGGTCTGAAGCCAATGTGTGAAAATCAGAAGTTGGAAACACACAGGGCATGTCACCACAAGGACAAGAGGATTTCTTCAGAGAATACTTGCCCAAATGCACTGTTGACTGAACGATGAGGCTAAGTCAGAGAAACGAATTGGCTCTGACGCTAAAGAATACCGATTAGGACCCACGATGACCCTCTCTCAGTTAGAACACTATGTTTTTACACAGTGTCTGTGCATCGTGTAATGGCTGCATGCACTCGGCGCCATTCCTGGGCTTGGTAAGGGTGGGTAACACAGTCTACCTGCTACCCTGGGTCTCAAAAGCAGCACCTTTCTGGTCTCTGTCCTTGGTGGCACTTTCTCCCTTGCGTTAAGCACAAACGTAAGAAAGCACACTTCGGATGCTGGAAGCTCGAGAGAGAGGTGCCCTGATGGCTCCACTGCTCCAATCTGCCTGTGTGGGTCGGGACTTTGGGAAGTGGAGGGGGAGGGGCTGCTTCCGAGGGTCCCTCACCTGTGAGCAGCAAGGGGAAGTCACACACCTTCAAGGGAACCCTAGCAGCGCATGCGACAGCTTTAATACTGCTTATTTACTTGTGTATTTAACTGTGAAGTCAATTAACCTTTTCTAACACTTAGCAAACCCAGGGATTAAACTCCTGGGAGAGGTCATAAGTGATTGGCATTTACTTGTTTGGGACCAAATAGGAGTTTCAGGAGGCTGAAGCAGATTCCCTAAAAAGTCTGTCTCTGGAATGTTTTCAAAGTGTGGGAGGTTCATTGGAACACTTTTATGTATGATGTACGTCAAAGTAAATGACATGTGTTTATATTACATGTAGAAATTAAAAGATTGATTTTAGTAGATTGAACAAACGAACACATGCAATTCTTGTCAACAGCCATTACCTACCCGTCAGTGCCAATGTTTATAAACGAGTAGATCTGGCATTCACACGATCACTGGGTGCACGTGCCTACAGGGCAGGAGGGACTGATAGCTGAAAACCATTCCCAGCAGAATTCTGGGGAAACAGACCTATATGTCCTGTGTAGACGCTGTCATATGTCTGTCAGTCTCTTCCAGTGTAGAAATCTGGCATTCTGTTTCTTTTTCTTTTTTTTTTTTGAGTTGGAGTCTCACTCTGTCACCTAGACTGGAGTGCAGTGGCTGTTCTCGGCCACTGCAGCCTCGACCTGCTGGGCTCCGGCGATCCTTCCGCCTCAGCCCTCCAAGCAGCTGGAACTACAGGCGTGCGCTACCACGCCTGGGTCATTTTTTATTTATGGTAGAGATGAGGTCTTGCCAAGTTGCCCAGGTGGGTCTTGAACCTGCGGGCTCAGGAAATCCACTCACCTCAGCCTCCCAAAGGCGCGGGCACCCAGTGATCGTGTGAATGCCAGATCTACTCGTTTATAAACGTTGGCACTGATGGGTAGGTAATGGCTGTTGACAAGAGCCATCGAGCCCGTCTTGGTATTCTGTTTCTAATGTGGCATAACAATAGTACCTTCAAAAGACTGCGATTCACAAGGTGCTTTCTCACATGCCATCTGTACTAGACAGGGCCAATTCTACTTAAGAACTGGCACGAACCTCTTGAATTTAGCATACAGATTTATGTGATTCATAGGTAAGATATTTTTGCAGATAAACGGAAAAAACAGAATCTTTTCCCTCATGACATCCCAGTTCTCAGTTGCTTCCCTCTTAATATTTAGCGTGTTTTCATTTTTAATAATTTCACATGGGCCTTAAGCAGAGGAGGGCACAGGTCTTCCTCTCTTATAAAGAACCCACTTACTGGTTTTCCCTTAGAAGTGGGCCTCATCTGCACTTGAGAGGTAGGGCAGCTGAAAAGCAGAAACCACAGCATGCCGGGAGATGGATTTCCAGCAGGACTGCCCTTCAGACGGCCTGGACGGCTCTGCCAGTGTACCCGGTTATGTCTCGCCTCTACTTTCAGAACCAGACACGAGGACAGGATTGGCAACGAGCACCCAGGAACACTCTGGGGACTGCGATGTGCATTCCTAGGTGTGAGCCATGGGACAAGGACGCCGCAAGACTGCTTGCCACAGGGCCACGGTCTCCCTGACTGCTCTCCTGGCGGCCTGGGGCAAGTCACTTCCCTTCCCAGAGAATAGCACGGATGCTCAGCGCCCCTTCTTTGTTTCTCGCAGCAGCACCCCCTTCCTGCTCTTCAGAATGTCTCAGGCCACGGGTTGAAGCTTTTGATATTCACACATGCATCACCACCACGGTCAAGGCGGGACTGGAAATGCCACCGGGGTGAGCCTACAGGTGACATAGACAGCTTGTGCCCCACAGAGTTATGCACATGGTGGGGAGGGGGCATCACTCGGCAGCCTCTGAAGTTCCAGAAGACACCACAGCTAGGGAATGACTTATCTGGGGGGTGGGGGAGTAGACAGAGCTGCTTTCCTGCCAAAGAGGCCCTAGAACAGGCAAGGAGAGAAGACATTTTATTTTTTCATTTTTATTTTTTTTTGAGTTGGAGTCCTACTCTGTTGCCCAGGCTGGAGGGCAGTGGCACGCTCATGGCCACCCTAGCATCTATCTGCTGGGCTTCGGCGATTCTTCCTTCTCCGCCTTCCAAGTAGCTGGGACTACAGGTGCACGCTACCATGCCTGGCTAATTTTTTATTTATTGTAGAGATGAGGTCTCGCCAAGTTGCCCAGGCTGGTTTCGAACCCATGGGCTCGGGCAATCCTCTCACCTCAGTCTTCCAAAGTGCTGGAATGACAGGCTTGAGCCACCACACCCACTGAGAGAAGACAATTTTTAAAAACATCCACAAGTACAGTAAGTTCTCTATCAGCCCAAATGCTCAGGCATTAAAGCAAATTGAAAGTTCTGGTTGAGGCCAGGCACGGTGACTCATGTCTGTAATCCTAGTGCTTTGGGAGGCCAAGGCAGAAGGATCACTTTGAGCCCAGGAGTTCGAGACCAGCCTGGACAACACAGCAAGGCCTCATCGCTACAAAAAATAAAAAAGCCAGCTAGATGTGGTGGAGTGCGCCTGTAGTTGTTGCCATATGTCCAAGAGGCTGAGGCGGAAGGCTTACCTGAGCTCAGGAGGTCGAGGCTGTGGTGACACCATACTCCAGTCTGGGTGACAGACTAAGACCTCGACTCAAAATAAAGAAATTTCTGGTTGCAGTACCACATGCAAAGGCACCACAGTTTCAAAGAGAACAGCACGATCCACATGAACCCAGAGCACAAGCGACGGCTAGAGCCACGTCTGCAGACTCGCATGACTGCAGACACAGCTGGAAAACCCTTTGGGCAAGTCCATCTTTTGGCACTGACTCCGCCATACCAGCCTGCGCTCACCTCAGGCCTGGCCTCCTGTGGGCGCATCTTCACGTCTCTGACTGTCCCTGTCCCTGGGCTGCCACCTCTTCTGCTCCAAGGTCCCCTGACTCAGTTGGCCCTGAAGATGCTGCCTGGAACTTGGTGCCTTCACTCTTGTCTCTCCTCTCCCCCGCACCCGAGGCCTGGAGAGGACTCGGACAGCGTCTCCAGCCTGGGTCTCCGGCCCGGGCCTGCGTGTGACGCTCCTCCCTTCATCCCGACAGCTTGCCGGTCCCTGGGGCTCTGGAGTTGGACTGGCCCTCCTTTGCGCTGGAGGCCCTTCCCTGGACTCCGCCTCTCTCTCTCTGCTAATAAACTGCTTTTATCACGGTCACCCAGACTCGACGCTTACGTTCTGCCTCTGAGACCACCCTGCCCCTCACATCCAAGGGCCGACTGGTCCCCCGTTCTGTGTTCCACTTGGTGCCTCCCTCTCTGGTGTCCCTCCGTCAGCCTTCTGCTTAGGCCTCCCCGACGTGTGCAGGGACGACCCTCGTGGCCTTGGTGTTGTCTCCCTTGCGCTCGACTCCAAGGCTCTCGGCCTGTCAGCCTGCTGGCTGTGGCCCGCGATCCCAGATCACGGCAGAAGCCCCTTACAGATCTGAGCAGCCTGCTTTGCCAGACGGTGGCGGGAGGACGCCCGGAGCCCTGCAAGTCATCTGCTGTGGCTTCTCACACCCCAGCGGCAGCCCCTAGGGGACTCTGTAGATGCCTGCATGGAGGCCACAGCCAGATGGACCTTCCTGACATTTAGCCTGGATTGCAAACTCCCCTCAAAAGCCAACAGCCGGCCGGGGCAATGCGAACGAGGACGGCACTGACAGCTGCCATACCAGCCCGAGGTGTAGCCCCAACAGAAATGTGCACCTGTGCTCGCCAAGAGGCACTCACAGCAGCAGCCTGTGAAACACACCCCAAGGGAAACTGCCTGAATGACCAGCAGGAGTGTGGTGACTCACTAGTGGAATGCCACACAGCAAATGGCAACGGGCAGCCTTTACGAATGTGCACTGCGATGAGTCATGTGGACCTAAAATCTGCGTGGAAGAAGCCGACGCGGAAGACTGAAAGAGGTGCACACACCCAGGATTCCACTTGGATCCAGCAGGCGGGGGTGAGGGGTGCTGTGGGGATGGGTCGCGGGTACCCCAGAAGGGGAAGGGGTGCTGGAGACCCTGGCAGGCCTCCAAGTGCTGTCCGTGGCAAGCTTACCACGAGACCACTACTCTTGCGACCTGGGTGCTGCTCTGTACGCTTCAATAAAAAGCCTGAAACCAGTCAACCATCAGTTGCTCCCGATTAACTGCTGAGCTCAATGCAGCTTTCACTGTGGCCAGGAGCTGTTTCCAGTGCCAAGGCCATCTTTCCGGAGTCTTCCTCCTCCTGCTCAGGGACTCCAGAGAAGTGCGGGAACGTGTACCTTCTGGGGAAGGCAGTGCTCGCTACTCCCGGCTCGCGGGCCGCAGCCTGGGAGGAAAGGGCCGCGCCGCTGGCCGCACTTCAGAGGCCCCGAAGTCTAACTCTGCCAGGCACTCCAGTTCTGCCTACTTTTGCTTTTCCGCTAGAAGGCCCTCTCTCCAACTCGCCCCTACTGGGATTTGGGATTCTGCCCTGGCCTCTACAGACTGTCACCAAGTCTCTGCTGAGCTACCCCCTGCTTCCACAGCTGCCCGCCGGGGGCTGCTACGAAGCTCTGGTAGGCAGTGAGGGTCACAAATGGACAAACGCTGGCCCCTGTCCTCAAGGCGCTTTCTACCCAGGGGAAGAGCCGGCCCTTCCACACACAACTCTAAGCAGAAAAGGAGCATCGGAGAGGGGGAGGGAGGCCCAAGGGGCGCTCAGAAGGCACAGCAATTCCTTCTGGCTGGGGGATCTGGGCAGGCTTTAGGGAGGAAGCAGCACTGCCCTGCAGGATCTGGAGCTGGGAGGAAAGGCCCTTCTGGCTGGAGGGGCAAAGCGTTTCACCAAGTGTCGTGAAAATCCTGAGCCTGTGCAGGGAAGGGCAGGCAGCCAGCTCACCCAGGGCAGAGGCGCCACAGAGATCCGGAGGGTGTGGGCTGGGATCAAAGGCTGGCTGCCGGCCTCGGGACTCTGAGTCCCAGGTTGGAGGCACCCGAAAGCCCCTGAGCGTTCTTGTGCAGGGCATGGTGTGATCAGACCTGGGCGGAGCTCAGCGTCTCAGATGGCGAAGAGGCTCTCTGCCTCCGCGGAGGTCTCGTGCACACAGTTCTGCCCGGAAGGCACTCCACTGCCTCTGCTTCGTCATAGGGTCATTTGTGCCCTTGCTGTCTTACGTTCCCCCACCCTGACTTGACTCAAGCTAATGGAAGACAAAAACGGTCTGACACCTGGTGGCACTCCATAAATACATACTGAAACACAACACATGAATCTGCAGCATTCACCTGAAGTCTTTTTTTTTTTTGAGTCGAGGTCTCACTCCGTTGCCCAGGTTGGAGTGCAGTGGCACCATGGCAGCTTACCACAGCCTCGACTTCCTGGGCTCAGGTGATCCTCCTACCTCAGCCTCCCAAGTAGCTGGCGTGCACCACCACACATGGCTAATTTTTTGATTTTTTTTTTTTTTTTGGTAGAGACAAGGTCTTACTATATTGTCCAGGCTGGTCTCAAACTCCTGGCCTCAAGCAATCCTCCCACTTCGGCCTCCCAAGGTGCTGGGATGACAGCAGTGAGCCACTGTGCCCAGCCTTAAAATTATTTTTAACTAAGTAAAGAGGGTGGGAAGATGCAAAAGGCAAAATGCACAGGGTGTACTATGAATGAGCTTGGTGCGCTCAGGTGTTCCAGTCCACTTTCAGAGCCTGCCTGAGTGTTCACCATTTCGGGTGACAGACAGCTGGAGCAAAGAGAACATCTGAGGTTGCTTAGGACTAAGTGGAGTACATGTGAGGAGGGATGTCCCCTGTCCCATGTCCTCAGATGAACCACCTTCAGTTGGGGGACCCTCAGGATATCAAGGAGTCCCATCCAATGCTTAGCACCCAGAGCACAAAACCAGACATTGGCCTCAGCTGTGGCTCTGTTTCTGGACTTCCAGTAGCATCTGGAAGCTGGGGGAAACAGGCAATGGCCCAGCCTCCAGGCCCTTGAGTGTCTTATCTAGGAAGAGGGGATTAGGTGCTTTGAACGCTGCTAGCAAAGGGGCTCTGCGGGTCCCGCACTTACCGCAGTGGACAGGAACAGTCCTGGGTTCTGTGCTCTGTACATCACTGCCTTTGCTTTTGAAACTCATATCACACCTCATAATCGACCTGTAAATTAAATTGCTTTGTCCAGCGAGTGTCGGCGAAATTTGAGGCAAAAGGAGGCTGGATGACTTGCCCGAGGTCCCTGGGAGCCGGGGAAAGACCTGGGTCCCGACTCTCAGGCCAGGCTCTCTCCATCGTCGTCTGGCCTCCGGGTGGGTGACTTGCATGGGGGAGGGGCGGGAGGGTACAGTGAGGGCCCTGCAGGTACGGCCCGCCTGGCAGGAGTGCCCACTGGTGTGAGAGCTCGGGGTGGGCCCCTCCACTGGGTGTGAGGAATGGCTGTGCCACGGTCAAGCATGTACGTGGGAAGCTGGGCCTCGGAGGGTCTGAGCAGCTGGTATGGCTTCTCCAGGGAGGGCGTGGGAAAGAAAGCCACGCCGGCACCATCCGCAGCCTCAGGCTCCCACCACACAAGCACGGCCCTGTTTCAGGTGCTGCGCAGGGCTGACTGTGTCTGGAACCGGCCCACTCTCTGGGCTGAGTTTCCTTCCTTCTCACTGCAGCGCCTTCCAGGCAACAATGCCCACTGCCGCCAGCCACCCTGTTCAGTCTGGCCTGTTACTGGAACCAGCATGAGCGCCTGCCTTTCTTCTTTTCTTTTGTTCAAGTAATACAAATGTTGGAAAGCCAAACTCTCTCCACGTGAATAGAATGATCAGTTAAAGTTCCTTCTCTCCGATTCCACTGGAGAGGGGTCACGACGGTCACTGTGGTCTGTTCCTTTCCTTCCCCTCCACACCTCCTTCTGACCTCTGCACGCCCACACGTCGTATGCGTACACACAGCTTGTAGACAGATGGGGTCCTATTTACATATGGTTTTGCACATGGCATTTTCCACGCAACAATAAACATATCATGCTCAATCAGCCTTGCCCACACAGAGGGTGGGTGCATTTTTCTAATTTTATTTCTCATTCGGAGACACTTAACAATTTACAGAAAAAACAAAAAGGTCAACGTGACAAACATCTAGGGTCAATTCTGCCAATTAGCAACACCTGCCACTGCTCTTGCCTCCTCAGGGGACTTCCCCCAGAGCATGCTGGGAGTCACTGCAGGGCCCAGACGTTATCTGCCTGCCACAGGACTTTCCAGCAAGTGGCCCCGGCTGCACACTGAGAGGCCAGCCCAGACCAGAAGCTGAGCCCGCAGAACTATGAGGCCGCTCCTCCGAGGCCCGTTCCCCTTGGAGGGCAGTCGCGGGGGACAGGGCGAGGCCAGTTCAGCGAAAGTGCACGCTTCGCGACTGTTCCCCTTCTGGAAAACCGGGGACCTGTGGTTTTTGCAAGGGCAGCTGCTGCGCTCAAACACAGGGAACCGGAGTTTCTTTGTCACCAGACGTTCCCTTTGCAGACTCAGCCGGGCCACCCCGTGTGTGGCGAGCACCGATAGCTACCCTCGTTCCAGGAGGCGTGCGGTGTTAATCCTAGCTCAAGGGCAGATACCTGTGGCCTGGGCCCAGGCGCAGGTCCGGGCTGCTATCTGGAACGGCCAGATGGTGAGGGACAGAAGGGGGACAGAGCAGTCACAGGGAATGGGAGCCAAGGGGGTGGGGCCCGTTCTGAAGACCCCTGAAACAGCGCTTTGGGGGTGCCAGACCCCATGGGTGGAGGCGTTTTGACCTTTCTGCTACATCTAGAACACTGAGAACATCCCCGTGGCACGGCAGTGTCCCACAATGTCCGCACCACTCGCTGATTTCATTCCCACAACTGCCCGTGCAAGAGCACCTTATTTTCCCCAGGGTGCAGGAAGAGGAATCATTTGTCTGGAAAGTAGCAGACACAGAACTGGAACCCAGGCACTCTGGCTCCCAAACTCATACGCCCACCATGACGCCATGCTACCTTCTTTTTTGTTTTATTTTTATAGTTGTGGGCTTCGTGTTGCCTAGGCTCATCATGAACTCCTTGGTAGGAGTGCCTGCCCGTATTCACAGCTACTTGGGAGGCTGAGGCAGAAGGATCGCCTGAGCCCAGGAGGTCCAGGCTGGGGTGAGCTGTGATCGTGCCACTGCACTCAGAATGAGACCCTGACTCAAAACAAACAAACAAGCAAACAAACAATAAAAAACACCAAAGGACTTAAGAGCAAAGGGATTATGAGAATTCAATTTAAAAAGCAGTAGAGGATCACTGGAAGTACAAAAACCTCTGATTGATCTTCTCAATGAGAGTTCCTGTCAGAAAAACACAAGCGATTTTCACAGAAAAGAAAACCCTAAAACTACAGAGAAGAAGAAACGGGGAGAAGTATTTCTAAAAACGGCTCAGACAGAATGTGTCTTTGGCAAAGAGGGTCTCCTGACACCACCACAGGTGGAGGCTGAAGACCAGGGCCGGGTTCCCGGGGGGCAACCTGGGCTGAGGCCTCCGAGGGGGGAAAGGAGGACACACGCTAGCTCTTGGGGGGCCAGTTCCCATCCCTGATCCAGAATGACCTGGTGTCGCGGGACGTCTTCCTGTTCCTGCCATCCAAGGCGACCTGCGGTGGCCCCAGTGGCGGGCCAGGAAGGTGTCCATCGGGACTCGGGGCCCCCCGAGGCCCCTCCTGGCCTGACACAGCACCCCCTTCTCCCAGCCATGCCTACCAGACGAGTGAGAGCTGACAAATTTAAAACTAAACAAAGCCCCAGTCTTACCAACAGCAGGCAGTGAAGGCCGCGGTCCCATGCTGCCGTGGCATGAGGGCACAGCCATGGCTGCAGGACCCGGGCTGACCGAATGGCCTGCACTCGGCGGCCAGAGCTGCTCTGAGCACCAGGCCTGCTTCCTGCTTCCTGCTTCCTGAGCATGGCCAGGGCCTGGAGGCACTGGTGGCAGCAGGGGTGTGAGCAGCAGGGTGGCCAGGCCGCTCCACCAACTTGCTGGTCAGCCTGCAGGCAGATGCATGATGCCAGCCCCGGGAGCAGCGCCCCCCACAGAGCACCGCCTCTGCCAGGAAATCGTCCACACGGCAGGGACAGTCATTTCTTAGCAAGCACAGCTTGGACCCAGGAACCTCAGGAGATGGACACTGAGTTGAGGAGGAGTGAAACCTGGGGGACCAAACTCCAGGCGGGACTCAGAATGGTTTCCCTCCGTTGCTCCTGGTTAGCCTCTGTTTCTGCATGTGAGATGAGAGGGCTCCTTTCCTCCTCAGGCCTCATTGGTGCAGGTACTCAATGTTTGTGCTTTCTACGGGTCACACAACACTGGAAAGGAAGTGGTTTCCTCCCCATTTTTGCGGACGTATAAACTGAGGCTTGGAGGAGTGAACGAGCATGGCCAACACCATACAGCTATTAAAGTTGTAGAGTAGGATTTAAACTGAGAATTGTGTCACATTCAGATTGAATGTGTCCCCTCCTGAAATTCTACACAGGTTTCTTTCTCTCTCTTTTTTTTTTTTTTTTTTGGTAGAGCAAGGTTTCACTATGTTGCTCAGGCTCGTCTCAAATTCCTGGACTCAAGTGATCCTCCTGCCTGGTCTCCCAAAGTGTTGGGATTACAGGAGTGAGCCACCACGCCTGGACCTAGATAGGTCTCTAAGTATCCTTAGAAGGATGTTTGCAGCTCAAATCAATTCTTAATTTTCAACACTACTCACTTGGTAAACTCTCTACTGCAAATTAAAAATCTTACTCTCATCAACCCTTCTTAAGCTGCCTTTGCTTTTGTATGGCCACATGGAATGTGCTTAGGGAATTGTAACTGAATTTTGAAACTTAGCTAAAAGAACGTCTCATTAAAATTCCCACATTAAATCATTAGCAGAATGAAATCACTAAAATAATTCCAGGACCAAGTAGAAATGGTTTGTGCTCTAAGGCAGTATGTTGTTTATTGACATGAAGAAAGCTGGTGGGGAAAGACAGAACAGGCACCCGGATGGCAGGGAGAGCTCTGGGCTAGGGTCAGGAGATGGGTCCACCAGGCCTAGCTGTTAGCTGATTAACTGCATAATTTATGCAAGTCACTGGTCCCCTCCTCCTTCCCTCTTGGCATCAGTGCCATTGAAGGTATGATTTTTGAAGATTGAATTGCTACATAAAACAAGTGTAGGATATTATGCTAAGTAAGAAATTACATAATCTTGCCCGTGCTATTCACATGGTGCATATACAACCACACGGTCGGTGGACTCTACCTGTTGTTTCCTACACATTTCAACATGAAGACTCACTCCTCTCACTGCACAGACACTAGATTCTCCTCCCTCCAAAGACAGTTGTTCTTTTGGAGCCTACTGGTTATGAAAATATGCAGTAATAGAAAACTAACCAAAGCATGGCTGACTTCCAAGGGCCGTGGTTGCGGTGGCCATGGGGTCTCCCACCGCACTGCAGGTCCACACAGCCCCTGCAGCTGCCACTCGCCTGTCCTAGGGCGTTTCAGAAAATTTAAACAGAACAAAGAGATGTTCTCTTTATGTTATTAACTGCGGCAACATCCTCATCTATTGAACAAGAGTAGTGCCTTTCCGCTTAAGACATTATTATTCGGTTTACAGGAGCCACTGGCTCTCCCTTTGTGATAAACTGTCCCCGCCCCTCACCATTCTTTGCCCGTAAACTTTGAACCTTTGCCTTAAATGGCCTAGAAGTATGCTTTCAGCATCAAGTCTTATCACAAGTCAATTATTTCTAAGAAACGACACACCAGATTTCTGTGTTGCTTTGTTTTGGATAATAAACCAAATTCTCAGCCATTTTGTTTTGCACTAGATGACACACGTATGACAGTAGCCACAGATTAATTTATTCATCAGAGAGATACTGAATGCTTGTGCTCAGTACACAGAGGTGCATAAAACATAGTCACGGCGTCCCAGAGCTCTGGTCTGTGTCCAGTCTTCACTATCATCTTGAAGCCTCCCCTGGGACTGGTCTGTGTCAAGTCTTTACTATCATCTTGAACCCTCCCCCGGGACGCTGGTCTCTAACCTACACCTGCCTACTCAACATCAACATCTCTTCTCGAATATCGAAGACACATCTCACACGCAGCAAGTGTACCGCAAACCTCTGGATTCCTCCTCGCCATGCCTGCCAAACCCTTCCTCCTGTGACATTCCTAACTATAAAATGGTAATACCATGCACCCACTGTTCAGGCCCAAGCAGCTCCTACCGGTTGGAAATCCGCTCCCTCACGGTGATATCTACAGGGAGGCAATCGCAGGGTGTGATCCTAATTCAACAGAAGTTGACTGAACACCCACCATGTGTCAGGCCGCTACAAGATGTGGGAGAGAGGGCAGGCTGATGTCACACAGGTGATGAGCAGTGTCGTAGCTGCTGTGTGGAAAGTGCTCAGTGTGGAGACCTTATGGAGTAGGGCTCCATCTGTTCTGGGGGTTAGGGATGACCTTCGGACGCCAGCGTTCCAACCCACACCTTCCGAGGAAGAGCCAGCCTCCAAGTGGGTCTACTGGGAAGCGAAGAAATCCACTCCTCATGATCTGCCCGTTACTCAAAATATCAGACAGATGACCCTCGGGAGTGTGGGGAGGGTTGTGTTTCCACCTCTGCAGGCCAGAACAAATCTGAGGGACAGTGAGTTCAGATACTTGAAGACCAAATGACCGGCTTAACCTACGCCTAACCCAGCCGTGAAAGCCAGTGGATGCTGGAGCTTCAACAAGGGCCAGTGAGTAGTCACCGCTCTGCTCTAAGCCACTTTCAATCCTTCTCAAAAAGCATTAGAGTGTTTCTCTTCTCTGACCTAATAATACTAACACAGGGAATTGTCCTAAGATTCACTGCAGTATTATTTACTGGAAAATTAGGAATGAGGGAGAAGACTAAAAATTCACAAACACAGCAATGGATAAACTATGGCATGCCGGCTGCACGGAGGGTTCTGTGCCATTGAAGGTATGATTTTTTTTTTTTTTTGAGTCGGAATCTCACTCTATTGCCCAGGCTGGAGTGCAGTGGCATGCTCATGGCCACCACAGCCTTGGCCTGCTGGGCTCAGGCGTTCCTTTTGCCTCAGCCTCATAAATAGCTGGAACCACAGGTGTGTACCATCACGTCCAACTAATTTAAAAAAAAATCTATTGTAGAGACGAGATCTCGCTAAGTTGCCCAGGCTGATCTTGAACTTCTGGACTTAGGCAATCCTCTCGCCTCTGCCTCCCAAAATGCTAGGATGACAGGCGTGAGCCACCTTGCCTGGCTGAAGGTAAGATTTTTGAAGATTGCATTGCCACATAAAACAAGTGTAGGATATTACATTAAGTAAAAAGTTATATAGTTTTGCCTGTGATATTCACATGGGCATATATAAAATAGATACAGAGCAAGCAGGACATAGAAAAAATGAAGTTAAGCTTGCCAGACAGGACTAGGAACAGTCTTACTATTGTTGTCTGGACAATGAAAACAGTTACAAATAGAACACGTCTCCTGTATTTCTTCTGCACTCCCCCAGAGCAAAGGTCTGCAAGTGACAGTCAATGGGCCAAGCCCAGTCTGCTGGTCCTTTTTGTAAATGAACTTTTATCACAACACAGGTATGACCACTTGTCCATGTATAACTCATGGCTGCCTTTGCCCTGCAATGGCAGAGCGGAGCAGTTGTGATAGACTGTGTGGCCCACAAAGTCTAAAATATTTACCATCTGGCACTTCATAGAGCAAGTTTGTCAACTCCTGACCTAGAGTACGGAAAGATCGTGCTTCATCTCAGAAGTCTAGCACATATACAACCGCCACAGTTTAAATGTTTGTGTTTCCCCCAGATTCATATGCTGAAGTCCTAACCTGCAAGCTGATGGTCATAGGAGGTGGTAATTAGACCACGAGAGCAGAGCCTACGTGAACAGGATGAATGCCCTCACCCACAGGCCCAAGGGAGTTCACCTGTCCTCTCCACGCTGTGCGTGCACATCTCTGAGGAAGCAGGACCTCAGCAGACACTGAGGTGGCCAGAGCCTTGATCTCAGACCTCCTCGCCTGCAGAACTGTGAGAAAGGTCTGCTGCTTATAAGTCAGCCAATTAATGGTATTTTTGTTGTTGTCAAGACCGTGAATATGGATGAATGAGGAGGGAATCATTTATGCTTTCTATGTTTTCCCACTAGTTCTTTAAAAAAAAAAAATCAAAGAATGAAACGATTCCCCCAGTGCTTCTCCCCACTGCTTGCTTCCACTTCAGCTTGGAGGTGAAAGTCGTGAATTCATTAGATAGCCTCTCATCTCGTTTGAACCTCAGGCCATTTTGATAAAATATAGATAGGGAAAAGGAGACAGAGAAATGCTTCTTACGCTAAAGATCAGTGCGAAGAACGAAGGAGCATTTCTTATAATTGAAGTGCTTTTCTTTGTTTGTCTGTCTGCTGTTTAAAGCCTCTCTGGCCTTCGGGAAGAATTAACAAGTCAGAGTTCCCGGAGCTTTGGGCGGATTGCACACCTGGGCTTCAGGGCTACCATCTTCTGGTGTGAGGTCACGGACATGTGCAGACCTCACGGACTTTTCTTCCAAGTGGTTCCTCCTGGCACTACAGAAATGCATCGACCCTGGAAGGAAGCTAGCTATATTCCACTGAAGTCCCCAGCAGTGACCTGCGCTGCCAACTGCCTGGCATCTGCTTCCTTGTCTGCTGAGAGGGAAGGGCTGAAGCCCGTCGAGAGTCCCGGCTCATTCTCAGAGTTTGGAGGGGCTGGGATTGCCCACACAGAAACCGACCCCCAGGCTACAAACTGCTGTTTGGTTGCAGCATTCTGAAAGCCTGTAACAAACAGGCTGTTTGACATGAGACTAAATTACTGGAAAATATTGTATAACTGAGGACAAACTCTAAAATTGCATCGAGGAAGTCAAGTCCAAAGTCCCAGACTGGCATTTGCAGGGCTGAAACTGGTTTGCAGATCTGTTTTATCTGGACCGCAGAGAATTATTATTTTTTTTAAAAATGGAGCCAATACTTAGAAATGAGGAGCTTTCATGTACAAATCCAGATTTCTGGTTTCTGTGCAGAGAGCACATTCCCATGTGGCTGCTCAGCTGGGAAGAGAAACAGATGCCCTTGGGATGCAGTCTGGCCTCACGTCCTGCACCGCTGTCCCCGCCCGGCCAGAGGCGCCTAGGCTGCAACTGTGGGCCAAGCCATCTTCTGGAACGTTGTTCTAATGTCACAAGCAGAGGATGGGACCAATGACAAGTTTAGGAATCGAAACCCTCACAGTGCTGAGACCGGATTTCAGTTCTTTCTACTTCTCTACTTAAGGGGGCATGAATGAGGTTGAACCAGCAGATTCCCTAACGATCTGTCAAATACTACCTTCAATCAGGATTTACAAAATTCTCCAAAAAGACTCACCTACCGCCATATGCATTAATCAATCAAGAAACATTTTATTCTCATGACCCCGGTTGTTTATTTCCCCTGACCTACTCTAAAACGACCTAATCTTTAATCATTTAATAAATATGTCTTGGCGTCTTCTAGAGACAGGCCTCTGTGCCATGTACTCATAGAGAAGTCAGGAATTCTCTGACCCCAACGATCTGGCAACTCGCTGGGAAGAAAACTCCCACACAGATCAGGGAGACACAGCCCAACTCTGTGGCAGGCACTGAGCTCAGAGCTTCGTTCTCACAATTACTCTATGAGATAAGTATGATTATTATCTCAGCAGATAAATAAATCTTGGGTCTAAAATGATAGGTAAGTCCAAAGAAGTTGAAGAAAACTGCGCAGAACAATGTGTACAAAGTGACATATGCTAACTATAAAAAAACCGCATCTTTTTTTTATTATAAACAAAGTCACTAAATTTCAGTGAAAGATCACTGACGAAGTATACCATTTGATTGGTCTCTCATCAAAGAGTGCACTTTTCCACTCTTGGGAACATATAATGATTTTTGGTGGTATGCAGACACACATTCTTTATTTTAATAGGAAAAGCTCATGTTTATCTGAAAACGATAAAGACAATTACATACCAAACCCGTGGTTTTAGGGATATTGTTGCAGACAAGGCTAAATTAAAAAGTGAGTTAACTGGAAATAGATTTAAAGAAGAACAGTAAACATCTGAGAGTAGACGGTAATGTGAGGATGGTAGCAGGCAAATACTGATGTCGAGAATATGCTGCCTTATGAGAAGAGTGAAGACGCAACCTGTCTGCTTACTAATCAGGAAGAAAAAAGGTTTCTTCCTGACTGCTTAGTTCAAACTCCACAATAATCCTAGATTCACGAACAATGGCACCCGTGGGTAGAGTGCTTTCATGGAAGCTCTCTGAGGATCTGCAACGCAGGAGGGAAGGGGCAGGGCAGCTGGGCGTGGGTGAAGTGCTGTGTGGTGTCTTAGAAATTCGAATCTTGAATTCGAGTGCCAAGATTAATATGCACTGCAGCTAGTATTTGAAGCAGAAGCGAGGTTCTCTGTGCTGGGAGAGCAAAAGAACACTGACACACAACTAAAATGCAATACATCTTTGCTAAACACAAAAACCGTGCCTAATCCCACAGCACAAATGTTTTGATGCAGCAAATGATGGAGAATTCTTACTTGCTGCTAACACAGCCAAAGGCCACAGAAGGGAATAGTGAAACCCAGATGAGGCTGGATTAGATGGGGACCACGACAGGCCCCATGCCTTTGCAAGGCGAGGCCCAGAGAAATAAGACACACCTGCCTCTGTCTGAATTGGCTTCCTGACTGTCCCCTGCCACAACCCCCACAAAGCCCTATCTAAATTTAGGACATGTATTTGTGAAACTTCAGAAAACTCAAAGAGCCATTGATGTAGGCTGCTGTAACTCTTATGACATTTATTTCCACGTTTCTGGTCATCAGTAAACTGAATTCTTTGTGCTTGGAAACAGGAGATAAGTTCATCTGAGAGACTTGGGAACACCTGTTGGATGCTGAACAATTTTTTGGAAACATACTATAATGGAGAAAATGGTATGTATCTGTCAGTGAAGTACTGAAAACGGTTGGTAGAAATAAGGGAACGAGCCCTTTGGGCGTGTGAGTGTGAGTTTGCATGTGTGGTTGGGAAGGGAATCCCCAAGGGGCATTGCGAGGATAATGACGATCATAATAGCGATACTAACAGTAACAATATGTTGGGTGCTTCCTATGCACCAGGCACTGTGCTGAGTGCTGCACAAGGAACATCTCACTGAACCCTCACGCTAACCCAGGCGGGGTACTGCTGTCATGCCCACCTGCTGGACAGAGAACCAAGGCTTGATGACATTATGCAAATGAAAGCAAGCAAGTCACCACGGGGACACGATCCTCAGGAGATGGGCTCCAAACCTTTGCTCCCGAAGGCGGGTCCCTCAGCTGCCCTCTAGCAAGGGCATTCTGGTTAAACAGCAGGGCTTTGGCACTGTGGAGCACTGCACCCAGGTCCAGAGCCCAAACCGATCCTCAGGTGTTGGAGGAGAGGCAGCGGCTGCCTCTGGTGTCTCCTCTCCACGATGCCCACCCTGCGGACAGACGCTTCTCAAAATAGCTTGTTCTCAGAGATGTGAGGACGGCTGTGAGAAGGTGCGCCAGTCTGCCGCAGCGACCCACATCTCATTCAGCTCCAAGGAGACGGACAGATGAGCACCGCTCCAGAGTCACGAAATTGTGGCCACTGCCCACTGAGCAGCTGCCAGGAGGACTCTGTTTGGGCGAAAGGCCATAGCAATGCGGTCTCAGCTCCGTCTCACTGCCGCCTACAAAGGATGCATCAGGCCTGCCTGCCAGGTGGGAAGAGGGAGCACCAATCCCTTGCGCCACATTATACACCCAGCACGGGGTGGATCTGTACGGAGTCCTCCCAGCTCCACATCTGCCCTCCAAGCATATCACCTAAGGGAGCATGAGGTCCTATTCAAAACAACAGCCAAGAGCAGTGGCTAGGTTCACAGCCAGGGCCGACCAGCTGGGTTCAACCAGCTCTGCCAGTCACTTGCAGAGCGACTTAGGGCAAGTCCCTTATTTTCTCTGGGCCTCTTTGCATACCTGAGAGATAAGGAGAATAGCGGCACCTATCCTACTGGCTTGTCTTGAGGAACGAATGTGTTCATATTTGTAAGGAGAACAGTGCTTGGCACATACTAAATATTGACTTAAGGGTGTGAAATAAATAAAAATAGGAAACTCTCCCTTATGCGGGTGCTGATACATAGATGACAAACCAGTGTAATGGACATATATCATCGACGGAAAATGCATATTAACTCAATGCTCACCGTGGCCAACGTAGCAGGTCCATCACAAGCCCTGCTGCGGGCCAGCAGCCATCCATCTGATTACTGAACTTAAGAATGTGTGGAAAAGAGAGCCCCAGGCTTTCGGCCTGAATGTGGCAGGGACCAGCTGTGTAACCTGGGGAAGGCATGCCTTCTCCAAGCCTTGCTTCCTCTGTGGTGAAAGCTGCCCCAGTCCGAACGGGCAGCCTGGCCGGAGTGGGGGAAGAGCCAGGAGTGGAGATGAGTTTCCAGGAGTCCAGTGCCCTACAAAAACCCTCGATGGGAATTTTATGACTTTGGACAAGCTGCTTCATTTTGTTGAGCCTCGATTTCTTCTCTCTAAAACAGAGGAGTTGGTGCCTGCCCCCCTACTTCACAGGGCTGGGGGTGGATAAGGCCAGTGTGAGAGCCCCTGCAAACGGGGCTCTCCCGAGCATCTCCTGTTGCTGGGTAACAGGTGGACGCTGCATCGACATTTGTGGTTTCCAGGTCTCTGCAAAGATCTAAACAATAAATAAGTGCGTAACCAGATGTTTGTGGAGATGACTCAGGCACCCGCCAGGACCTGATGTGATCTCCCTTGTTTGCTTCCTACCTGTCTCTCCACGCCCTAGCACCTAAGGTCCCCGAAAGCAGGGATATCTCTGTCTATATCCCTGCACCTGGTACAACGTCAGCACTTGGAAGACAAATATTGATCGATTTAATTTGTGGAAATTATGAATACATGAATCGACGAACAAATGACTCTGAAGTGAAACGAAGAGCAAACGGACGCAAAGATTTTGACGAAAGCCCAAAGTTCTAAGAAACAAGAGAAGGCAAGCAGGAATGAAGCTCTTGATGCCCCATCTGACCCCTCGAAACTCTTTTCCTTGGGGAGGTGGTTTGGGGGGAGGAACGCAGAGTAGAGATGCTATAATATCGTGAAACTAACATGCTCAGCAGGGCCCCAGGCTTCCTGAGGCTGGATACCAACTGGGATAATTAAAGGCCAGAGCCTTCTCCTTTTTTTAATGGACTCCCCCATAAACTACCTGCTGACAAAGGCATAATTAAGCTGATTCCTGTAAGAATAAAGATATTTTTCTCCTCCCTTCTTATTTCTTTGAAAAGTCCCCATTTCCCCCCCAAGCTCAATGAGCCCTTAAATTCATCAGAATTAAAAGGAAAGTCACAAAATACTTAGAACAAAACAAAACTGAGCCTGACTCACATCTCTCCTTTCCAGTAACCAACGTGTGCAGGCTGGGAAGCAGCTTGCGTTGGCAAAGACATGGGGGGGGTGCTACCTTGGGGGAGGATCACCCCAGCTCCTCACCGAAGGACGGAGAGGCGCCAGGAGCCCCTCCCCGTGACTTTGCCCCTGCAGTCTAAAACAAAATCTGCCATCTAAAAAACACTGTTCTAAAAATAGGACTTTGGCGTAAAGCCGCCAGTTGGTGTTTTGATTTTTAAATTGTGTGCAAAAATTTACTCTTAGAACCCAGTGAGCACTGCTCAGTCATTCAGGGAGGCAGGAAGCTGACTTTGAGTTCCGAGGTCCTAAAACATGGCTGGGTGGTGTGATGCGGAAGGCTTAGATGACGGCCTAGAAATGAACAGCAGCTAGACATTACCGAAGCAAATGACACGTTTTAAAAGTTTCATTTCTGGGGGCAAGAAGTCGTGGTGGCAGTGCTGCAACTCATTCCAAATAAACAGAAGAAAAACGGGTGAAAACTTCATAACCAAGGCGAAAAGTCATTCCTGTCTTTCCCGATGCCATTTCTGGGTCCAACCTTCACTCACACAAAACTAAATAATTCCTCACAGGCAGCACTGCGGTCCTAAGGAGCCTTCTGCGTGCTGGGCGGCCCGAGACTGTGTCTGCAATAAGAGTTTTAAAGTCTCCCCACATTTGCATCCATGATAACCAGAAGACATTTCCAGAGCGGTGTGCTATTGCAGCATCTTAATTAACAGACTAGTTTCGCTTGGCACCAGATTACATTTCAAAGGTTTTCATTCTACGAGAGCGGGGTGGGTGGGTAGTATTATAAGAAGCAAGTGTTGATGCTGTCTGCTTCTCTGCTTCTGGAAAGACCGGAGGACCTCCGCGGTCTGACTTTGCCTGTGAACCGCAACACGCTTCTCAGCAGCTCTCTCGAGCATCAGGATCTGGATCTGTGAGTGTGGGTGGGCAGCATCACGTGTGAACTGTGCAAGCCACCGTCTCTCCCCCTCTCCCCGGAACAAACACCCACAAACTGATGGGGAAGTTCTGAAGGTTACAGCGACCTTTGAGTATCCGGGAATGCTCGCTATGCAGACAATGCTGGGCCCCCGTGCCAAGGCAGATGCTGTGGGACTCGAGGCTGCCGTCCCTGTGGGGAGGGATGCTGGGGCACGGCTCTGTTCGCTGGGGCAAAGTGGAGCCCACGAAAGTGAATGATTCAGTATCTGTGGTGGACCAGTCATTACAGAACTGGCTCTATCAGAAGAAGACTGTTAGTCTGCAGGGGGCGGTGGGAAGGAAGGAAGGGGAGGAGGGAGGGGGCGGGGATGAAGGAGAGCCCCTACCGACTGAACTGCAATTCGCTTTTTTTTTTTTTTGAGTTGGAGTCTCACTCTGTCGCCCAGACTGGAGGGCAGTGGCCGCTCCCGGCCACCGCGGCCTCGACCTGCTGGGCTCCGGCGATCCTTCCGCCTCAGCCTTCCAGTAGCCGGAACTACTGGCGTGTGCTACCACGCCCGGCTGATTTTTTGATTTATTGTAGAGATGAGGTCTCGCTGCCCAGACGGGTCTCGAACCCGTGGCTCAGGCAATGCACTCACCTCAGCCTCCCAAAGTCACGGGGTTTTAGGCTGAGCCACCGAGCCTGGCCACAATTTGCTTTTTTTTTTTTGAGTTGGAGTCTCACTCTGTTGCCCAGACTGGAGTGCAGTGGCCGCTCCCGGCCACCGCAGCCTCGACCTCTGGGCTCCGGTGATCCTTCTGCCTCAGCCTTCCGAGTAGCCGGAATTACAGGCATGCGCTACCACGCCCGGCTGATTTTTTGATTTATTGTAGAGATGAGGTCTCGCTGCCCAGGCGGGTCTCGAACCCGCGGGCTCAGGCAGTCCACTCACTTCAGCCTCCCAAAGGTATGGGATTACAGGCTGAGCCACCGAGCCCGGCTCCGCGATTTGCTTTTTAAGGGAGACTTCTGCTTGTAAAGTGTTTCTTTTTATTTTTATCTCCCAGGCTGGAGGGCAGTGGCACGCTCCCAGCCACCGCAGCCTCGACCTGCTGGGCTCTGGCGATCCTTCCGTCTCAGCCTTCCAAGGAGCTGAACTACAGGTGTGCCCTGCCACACCTGGCTGATTTTCCTCTTTTTCTTTTTTGTAGAGATGAGGTCTCGCCAAGTTGTCCGGGCGGGTCTCGAGTCCGCGGGCTCAGGCACTCCACTCGCCTCGGCCTCCTAAAGTGCTGGGATGACAGACCGAGTCACCAAGTCCGGCCATAAAGTGCCTCTTTTGAAGAGGGGACGTCCTGGCCATGGAAGAGTCTAGACAAAGACAGATAAAAAAGCCTCTGGCTCTCCAGAGGGGGTGACAGAGAGACCTGAAGGGTCAGGAGGCAGGCTAGCAAGCAAAGATTGGTCACACAGGACAGGCAGAGTAGCCTTGAAACCAGCCCACAGTGATGGGAAGATGCCACATCCTTTACAGACGTCTCCTGCACACGTCTTCTTTCTTCAGAGAAATTGTGATGTGGGATCTTCAATAGGAGTGGCCAGCAGGGCCCCAGAAGCAGAACCCGGGGCCTGGTATCTCCTGGGAATGGCCCTGGCTCCAGGTGCACCTGGGAGAGTTCCTGAACTAATGAGCATGCACGGCCATTCTTGTTTTTCCAGGGGTGATTTCACCCGGCCCATACAGAAACTCAGCCTCACATGTCAGTGTTTTGTTTTCCGTAAAGCAAGACTGTCCCCCAAACAAGGGAGGTCCGCACACGGCCGAGCAAGACTGCAGGACGCACACTGCCCCACGTGGCTCGGGGGGAGCTGCCCCTGGCTCTGCTGGTGACATTTCCTTCGACGGGTCCTGCCCGGGCCGGTTACTTTCTGTTTCTCCCACGCATTTCCACACATTCTTCCAGAACACATGCGAAGTCTGGCATCACCCCTCCCTTTCTGCCAGCCAACTCAACCCTTTCTCCACAAGCCCTCCTTGAAAAAATCCATCTCTGACTTACTCTTCCAAGGCCCTTCCCTCTTCCCACTCCCTTGAGGGATTAAGCCCTCCAGTCCTTCCTGAATAAGCTGCGAGGGCCACAGCAGCAGGGTCTGTGAGTGACTGTCAGATGGTGTCTGAGAAGAAGCAGCGTCTGTAAGTTTGCAGGTGACAGATCTGGGTCTGTGTCTGCCTCTGTTGTTGACCGACGGCGAGGCAGTTACTTAATGCCCCGAAACCTCAGTTTTCCTCTCTGCAAGATGGAACTTTACATCAGGGCAAAATCAACATTTTTGAATAATATTATCAGGAGCTTTTTAAATAATGTAAAAACCCTCCCAGGGCCATCAAGGGAATTAAATGAGGCAAAGCACATGCAAGCTTCCAGTGCCTGGAACACAGTAAGCACTCAATGAATGCTATTTATTATCTAGAATTTTGGTATGCAACTCCTTTGGAGACGAGCATCTTCGTTTCCCCACTGCACTTAGAGTAACATGGATTCAGCACTTCTCTAAGCGAAACACCAGCCTCAGGAGGAAGGGTCCAGACTCTCTGCCAAGGGAGGCAGTGTGCATGGCAGAGAGCAGGCTGATTTAGGAGCCTCCAGTCAGGACAGACTGGCTGATCTGGATGCCTCGCCTGGCAGGGCCTCAGCCACACCCTGCTCTGCAGGCCTCAGCACCTGCGGTGGGCCGATCCAATCCCACTCGCTGTCCCTTCCGTCCTCCCTCCTCCCTTTGCAGACCTCCAGCCTTGAGAGGTGAAAAGCAACACCTGTGCCTGACAGACAGGGCCAAGACTCTGCCTCACAGGAGCCACTCCACTGCTAAGAACTGGCCCCATCTGCAGACTCTCCCTGAAAATTACACACAACACAAAGTCAGGTTCCCAGTCTCTGGCACTCTCAGAAAGGCTCTGATCAGCAGGGCGTCTTCAGAGCAGGAACTCTGGGGACTGGAGGCACCTGGGACCTAGCCTACTGAGAACCTATCTGCCTTTAAAAAACAAAGGAGGAGGAGGAAGAAGCAAGCCTGAACCTTTCCTAATAAGGTAACGCCATACGCCTTTTGTGGTTTCGGGTTGCTGGCACGCCAGGATCATGTGGCATTCACAGCAGCAACTGCTGCCCGTGTGTGCGAGGCTCTCCAGGAGGGGTGGAAGCCACTGGGGGCTGCACGTGAACGGGGCACACTGTGCCGGGGACCCCACGCGCTCCTGACTGACCGCGGCCTCTCACCCTCTGGAGACCCCTGCTGTGTGGACCCCTCGAAGTTCTCGGCTCACTTGGTATGCCAGCTTGCTCTCTAGCGAGACCCAGGCTCCTTGAGGGCAGAAGCGCTCGTGCCCTCCTCTGCCTCGCCCCGTCGTGGCTTCCCACAGCCTCGCGCGCCCAGTAGCTTCTCAGAAAATGCTTGCCGGCAGCCCAGTGCTGAGACTCTCTCAGACCAGGAGGCGATCGCTTTGTCAGCTGATACACTGGCAGGGTTTCCAAAGCTGGTTTCTAAGAAGGCACTCAAGGAGCGTGTTTGCCCACAGAAGCATGTTGCACCTGGGGCTGGAGTCTCCCGACCCACTCGTTTTTCAGAATACCCTGTACACATTTGTATACCATCTTATCAAGCTCTGTCCTTTGCTTCAGACACATACAGATGCCAGGACGTGTGCAGAATGAACTTGAGTTCCTTCAGTTACAGCAACACTGATGTGCACAGATTCCCTCCCCCGTTATTAGTTGTATTTTCATTATTTTTCATGACTTTTTCTGTGGAGACAGGATCTCACTAGGTTGCCCAGGCTGGTCTCGAACTCCTGGCCTCACGTGATCTTCCTGCCCGGGCTTCCCAAAGTTCTGGGATTACAGGCATGAGCCACCATGCCTGGCTTATCAGTCATAATTCATATTTTTATAATACTATATTTAGCATCAAATAATAACCTACACATTTGACATTTAAAAAACACCATTAAGGGTAAGAAATTATTTTGGCTCGTCATTTCAAAAAGATGCATGCACTTTCCTTTTGCATTATAGTATTTTCTCTACAGTTTTTAATCTCAATTATTGTGTGGGCCACTCCAGACATTCCCAACCATTTACACACACTCACCCACCTAGCTTCATGCCCATTCATAGCCTGCCCGTTTCCAGTAAAGATTTGCAGGAAAAATTACAGCTTCTGGGACTGGCCATTTACATACATACACACTGATATATAGACACATTTAAAGAATGTATTCCAAGTCGGGCTCGGTGGCTCAGCCTGTAATCCCGCGCCTTTGGGAGGCTGAGGTGAGTGGATTGCCTGAGCCCGCGGGTTCGAGACCCTCCTGGGCAGCGAGACCTCATCTCTACAATAAATCAGAAAATCAGCAGGGCGTGGTAGCACATGCCTGTAATTCCGGCTACTCGGAAGGCTGAGGCGGAAGGATCGCTGGAGCCCAGCAGGTGAGGCTGTGGTGGCCAGGAGCGGCCACTGCACTCCAGTCTGAGTGACCGAGTGAGATTCCAACTCAAAAAAAAAAAAAAGTATTCTAGGCCACGAAAAATATTTGCAGCAATTGTAGAGATGAATGACATCAGCTTTAAAGGTAAAAGCTACAGCAGTTCAACAGCAAGGCAGGGTCTGTGAGTTCCCTTCTCGCTGGCAAATAGGGAGAAAATTCAAAGGTCTGCCTCTGGATACAGCACCGTGTCTGAAGCAAAAGCTTTCCATGGCCAGGAGAAGGGCAAACACCTGTGGGTGCCCGGGCCATAGTGGGGACAGCCTGGGGCCTCTGTGCCTGCAGCTACGCCCGGCTTCTTTCGGCACCTGCAGAGTAGCTGCTCTGGGGGACACGGTCCCCTGTCCAGGGTGGGGTCTTCAAGCAGGTTGGGGTTGCAGGGTGTGGGGTCATGAGCACAGAAGCGCAGTACACCAATGCCGACTGCTGCAATGCTCCCCTGTCATAGCTCCAGGGACACCTAGGTGACCTGAAAAGCCATACCTTGGTCCCTATTCCCATTCAGTGGCACCCTGACAAGAAATTCTATGCAGGACGTCTCTTGTCTCTCCAAGACCGGTGGAAAGGCTTCTCATGCAGACACTCGAAGAGAAAAACCCAAGCAAGTCAAGAGGTACCCCTCCCGCCTCACACGCTGAATATGCTAAATGCATATGCCTCCTCTGTCTCCTGGTGGCCACAGCTGTCTTTCTAACCCAGTCGGCACTTTAGGCAGCACGAGGGAGACGTGAGGTCAATGGCTGTGAAGCATGACGAGCGCCCGTAGGTTTGCGCCTCCTCTGCGTTTCAGCACGTGCCATGACCATGACACAAGAAACTGCGGGCTCCCCCGCATCCAGCACCCCTCGCCAAGAGGCCACACAGCCCGCCCTTGGCTGATGAACCCTGAATGAGAAATGCTGGATAAGCAGATGTTCACACCAACGGCCCAGCTCCTGGGCCCTCCCACAGGATGTCTGGTGCATACTCCTTCCTCTCCCGGCACTGCCTGGCACAGGATTACTTCAAGTGTCACCTAGTCACCCTCTCTCCATCTTTCCTTGGTGCTTCAGGACGCTGCTCAGCTTCCAGATCTGACCAGTGACAAGAGGGCAGCTGCCCAGATGGCAGCGAGCACAGGTGCCTGGTGTCACTGTCTCAGGAATCCAGCAGACACTCTGTGAGTTTACTGAGTGCTTCCTTTGTCCCTGGAAGATGCAAACATGTGGGGGGTTGGAGTTAACAGGTCTTATGCTGTTGGGTTCCAGTCAGTGGAACGATTATTCCAACCTAAGAACAGCAAGTGGAGCCTGCCCATTCCTTCCTGTACTCATGACAGACAGCACTAATGGATCATGGTGCATCTTTCTCATTGGGCCCAGATATGAGCTAATTTATACTTCTTTTCAACACCTGGCTCCCATCAATGGCAGGTGGTACATAGTTGGATACAATTAGCTATTCCTGTTCTTATTGATTTCTTTTTTTATTTTTGACCTTACCCTGTTGCCCAGGCTGGCATGATCATGGCTCATTGCATCTCTGATCTCCTGGGTTCAGGTGATCCTTCCACCTCAGCCTCCTGAGTAGCTGGACTACAGGTGCGTGCCACACACCTGGCTAATTTTTGAATTTTTTTTGTAGTGACAAGGCCTTGCTATGTTGCCTAGGCTGGTCTTGAACTCCTGGAACTTCTTCCTGCCTTGGCCTCCCAAAGGGCTGGGATTACAGGCATGAGCCACCACACCCGGCCTTGACTTCATACCCTTTAATTTCTTATCTTGATGCAACTGACAGTTGACCAAGGCATCGTTATTTTAGAAAACAAGCATCCTCTCTGTTCGTCTCAGAGAATCTTGCACTCGTCTGAGCTGAGTTCTTCTTGTCCACTGCAGACACTGTTATACCCTCAGCATCGACGTATGCTCCTGTGTCCTGACAAATCCCTAGGCAGGGAAAGGTGGTTTGAATCTGACCTCACTGCAGCCTCCAGCAACCTTCCTAGTGGCTGCAAGGCCAAACTGGTGCCTCCCTTGGCCTCCCTCAGGGCATCCACTGCGTTTACGTGGCCATACCACGACAGTGTGTCCACGTGCCCTTCTTCCCTACTCAGCTCCGTGAGGGCAAGACCCATGTGTCCCTCACCTTTGGGCACCTTGCCCTGGAACACGGCTGAGGGTGCGGTGGGTGTCTGGCAGATATGGTGACGTTTAAAAAAAATGCAAAGCTCTTATTTTAAGCTCTTGTTTTCAAATACAGGGTGAGCATCTCAAATCCGAAAATCCCAAACCCAAAACGCTCTAAAACCCAAAGCTTTTGGAGTGCGGCTGTGATGCTCAAAGGAAATGTGACGCTCAACCTGTAAGTACATCGTGCAAAAATTCCAAAATCTGAACAAAATCAGAATCTGGATCACGTCTGGGCCCAAGCATTTCGGTTAAGGGACGCTCAGCCTGCAATCTCTGAGTGCCAACTCATGCTCTGCCGTGGACCCACGACCAGTGCCACCGCCAGAAGTGATTTCCAGCACGAAGCCGGCCAGCACAGAGGCAGGGCCAGGCAGCCCCCCGGCCTGCACGCAGCTGCCGGGGCACACAGGCCCTGACGCAGAGAGCGCCACGGCCACACCCGGCTCTGCTGCTGCCTTCACTCCTCAGTTCAGCTCTGTGCTTGTTTTGGCCTCTCCGCCTCCCTCCCTAGCACTCAGCGAGGTGCTGGGCTAGTGGCGAGTTAAGATCCCTAGAGGGGTCTGCGGTAAGCAGAGCCCCTGCCCAAGAGCCTACAGGGAAGCCACCCCCACGGCCGCCCTGCATCCTGGGGTGACTTCTGTCCAGCCATCGCGTACCTGTCAGAGGGAGGAGCCTGCCTGGCAGGACGGGGGCGGGCGTGGGGGCACTCTGCAGGGTCAGAGCAGTTGCTCCTTTGGGAGGCTGCTGCGCACCGGGCGGGGGTGGCTTGAGCGTGCTGCCGTCCTGGCCTCCCTGTGCCCACCTCCAGGCCTGCACAGCTCACTGTCCCACCGGGCAACTTGCTGCTCGGCATGGGCCGTCCCAGCGCTGCTCGCGGGCGTCCTCCCTCCCACCTCTCGCCTCGGACTCTGCACAGCCTCGGAAGGCCCAGGGGAGCTCCCGGTCCGCCGGCCAGGCCCTGTGTGCTCCGCCTGCAGCTCAGGGCCGGCCCCACCCGCCTCCCACGCCCTCAGCCGGGCACACCTGGCCGCCTCATTCCCATGCCCACTGCAAACCGCCCACTGCTGCGGTCTCAGGCCCAGGGCGTGGCATCACCACCCAGCCAGCTGCCAGAGCCAGACGCCCTGGAGTCATCCAGACCTCCCCCTCCGCCACACCCCTCTCCTGTCTCCATATCCTGCTTCTTCCACCTCCCATAGTTCCTCAAATTAGAATATTTCTCTTTTTTTGAGTAGGAGTCTCACTCCATCGCCCAGGCTGGAGTGCAGGGGCACACTCACGGTTACCGCAGCCTCAACCTGCTGGCCTCGGGTGATCCTTCCGCCTCAGCCTTCCAAGTAGCTAGAACCGCAGACATGAGCCACCACACCTGGCTAATTTTTAAATTTATTGTGGAGATGAGGTCTCGAACACCTGGACTCAGGCAATCCTCTTACCTTGGCCTCCCAAAGTGGTAGGATTACAGGTGTGAGCCACTGCGCCCAGCTCAAATGAGGATTTTCCTCTCCCCACGGTCCCTCCCTAGCCGAGACTGCAGGCAGTTCGCCGCTGATCTCAGCCCTACTGTGTAGCCCCCTCCTCTCTGCTGGCAGAACAAATTCATTCTCTCCGCATGTGACAAGGGTGAACACAGGTTGGCCCGGGCCACATGAAGGCATGAGCGAGGAATGAGCGCAGAGGGGGCATGTGAGACATGAAGTCAGCCGAGGTTGGGTGGCGGGGGAAGGATGTTGTCTTGGCACTGGCATGAGAGCGCTGGATGGCTGCAGCCCTTCTGCATCCAGGAGGAGAGCCAGCGGCTTCTCTGAAGTTGGCATAGCAGATGGCAAGAACTCCATGCTGCTGCTGAGCTGTTGCGTTCGTGAGCCAGTGACAGGCTGCCTGGGATCTTCCTTCTGTGAGAGGCGGAAAGCCTCCTTTTGGTTCGGGCCCTTGTGAGGGGTTTTCTGTTAATTGCAGCTCACACAGACACAGACTCTCAGGTCGTTTTCACTTCCTACTTTGTCTCAGAGGTGCTTATGTGCAGGTCTCGTTTCTTCTTTTAGACTGTGGGCGTTCTGAGGGCCAGGTGTGCATCTGTTATATTTTTGGGTCTTCCCACGGCGGGTGGCTTGTCCCACTCGGAGCTTGGATGCAGGGCCTCCAGAGGCTTATGGCCTCACATGAAAAGGCCCCACAGCCTTTTGGATGGGTTCCTCCAGGAGCTTCATTTGTTTCCTTATTTCTTCTTATAGATGCTCAATGCAGGAAGAAACACAAGCAAAATATGAAAGCTCTCCGGTCCTCTAGAGGCAGCAAGCCTACCACAGCCATCCTCACACACCTCAGGAACTGAGCACATGCTTTGTGCAAAGTGGATACACAACATGTTTGCTAAGTGAATAGTTTAATTTGCCTCCGATGAGTCAAGAGCACTTAAGGCTTTTATAGTGTCCTGGGGTTACAACGACACACAGTAATTATCCACAAGTTGTGCTAAATATATCCTGGTCCTAGGAGATCACCAGCAGTAAGCTTTGGTTTGTTTATATGACGGCCTGGATCCCACCAAGATGCTAAAGCTTTGGAATGGAACAAGCTGCAGGCGTTGGACAACAAAGCGAAAGCCAGAGCTGAGCGGCAGAGGTGCCTGCTGGACATACTCCCAATGCCTGCCTTGTCTGTGCCAGGCGCTGGGGCTCAACTGGGTGAGACAGATCCCACATCCTCAGGGGCTTAGGGCTTGGGGGCACCTCCCCACCCACCCCATCCCAGGGTTACACGTGTGTGTGATGTGAAGCCCACCTACCCACTCACTGCATCCCACAGTTATGTGAGCACAGGATGGCTCTGGGCCCAGCAAGGCCACTGACTCCCCTGTGACCCAGGTCCAGTGGTCATGCCTCTTTGACCGTCAGTGTTTTCACAAGTCCCATCAAGAAGGCAGCCCTCCCAGTCTGTAAAACTGGTTGGCTGGACTGCAGGGGCCACCTGCATGCCAGGTTTGTGGCTTTCTGGCCCAGAGCTTCTCAATTGGCAAACTTGGTTGAGGGCCAGCCCCAGGCGGCCAGGCAGGACCAGGGCATTCCAGAGCCTTCAGTCATGGACACCTTCCTCTTTACCACAACATGACTCTTCTAAGTGTGCCGTGCAGGCAAGCATTCCCTCTTTGCATGCTTGGGACAAGAAGTGTTTTGGAGTTTGGATTTTTTCAGAGTTTGGAACGTCTGCATATATAATGAGATACCCTGGGGATGGGACCCGAGTCTAACCATAAAACTTATTTGTTTCATATACACATAGCCTGCAGGTAATTTCATCCAATATTTTAAATAGCTTTGTGCATGAAACAGAGTTTGTGTGCTCTGAGCCATCAGAAAGCAAAGGTGTCCGGTGTGGAATTTTCCCCTTATGGCATCATGTTGGCACACACAGAGTTTCATATTTTGGATTTGGGGATTAGGAATGCTCGCCCTACACGAGAAGACAGGTGGGAAGCCCTGTTCTAGATAGGGGACGGCAAGTGTGGCAGGAGGCCGGCGTGCCCTCGGGCCCATCACTCACTCCTGCCACCACCCAGCTGTCCGCCGGCTACAAAGAAGGGCCAACATTCTACGCCCTCCCAGCTGCACACTGGGAAGGTTTGCAAAGACTGACCACAGGGACTGAAAGGCTCCTGTTGGTCACCGCCCATCCAGTCCCGAGTGGCAGGACCGACAGGAGCCTTTCGCAGGGCTTCCAACCCCATGCACCCCTGCCTTTCTGGCACCCTGATCTGCTGACCAATGGTTGCCTCCCTCTGGCAGCTCCAAACTGTCCTGCTGCCTCCTTTGAGACGAGTAATTTGGGCTACGGTTGAAAACATCTTGCATTTGGGAGAAACATTCAGAAGGGAAATGCTGCTTTCCTTGAGAAGGCTGAGTCCGGGGTCCCCGAGACGCTGGGAGTGCTGAGATGTTCTGAGAGATTCGAGTCACTCAGTCCACTCAGAGAGAAATGCAGGAATGGACAGGGTCACAGAAAATGTCTCAGTGCTCAGAAGTGTCTGAAAATGATGTTTTAGTCTAGCTTTGCTTGGGCCAACTGCTGCAGGGACCCGCTGCAGAAACCTTGGGGCTGAACTGCCACCACTGCAGGACTGATGGGCCCAGGGCCTGCTTCCCCTTCTCCGCCTCCCAGCCCTGCGAGGACCCAAGACAATGGCCTGGTAACAGCAGCTAGCTCTTGGATTGGGCAGCAGACCCCCGTGCTCTTCACATCCTCCAGCACCAGCCTGGGGTTGGGACCAGGGCACGTGCCGGCCAGGGGCTGAGTGGCCACCGCATGCCTGCTGGAGCACACGCTGATGGTGCCACGCAGACGCCCAGGCTCGGCCCAGCAGGCCCCTAGGCCTGGCTTGCAGAAGCTCGAGAGACAAGGTTGGACACAAATAGGCCACAGCAAATAAACCTGAGAAACACCTTTGCCAGAAACGCGTGAAGAAATAAAGTGAGCAGAGGTGCTCCCTGTGCAAACTCGTCTTGAAAACACGGGCCGCGACGAGTGCCTTTTCCTGACTGCGCCCATGAAGAAGCATGGAAGAACAAAAGGCCCGGAGTGATGCCTGTGGGAGCTAAAACAGTGGACCATGGAGGTAGAGAGTAGAACACGTCCCCAGAGGCTGGGCGGGGAAGGGGAGGTAAAGAGAAGCTGGCGAATGAGCACAAAATACAGTCAGCTAGAAGGAGCAAGTGTCTGTATTCCACTGCCCAGGGGTGTGATTGCTGGCAATAATTTATCGTAGACCTCAAAACAGCTATGTGAATTGTCACGTTCCCCACGAAAGGATGATGTATAAGGTGATAGAGATCCTAATTACCCCGATTTGATCCTTACACATTGCATGCATGTACCCGAAAGATCACCTGGACCCCTGAAATACGCACAACGACCAAAAAAAAGCGAAGAACGTCAGGAGTGAAATCCCACTCAGGAACCAGCCCTGTGGCCCATCATACCCACAAAGCCAGGGGGTGCCAAGGTCTGGGTGGCTCCTACTTAGGGGGTCTTCCCTGGGCTGGCTAATTCCAGTCTGAGAATTGTCCGACTCAGTGAGCCTACTGGACACAAAGTGCTGTGGGTGGCAGAACAGTGCAGCGGTTCCAAAACAGCTCTGGAATCGGGCAGGCCTGGGTTGGTGCCCTGACTCTTCCACTCGTTTCCTGTGTGACCTTGGCAAAGCCACATAACCTTGCTGTGCCTCAGTCTCCTTGTCTGTGAAACGAACTACTGTGAGAACAGTATATCCAGCTCACGCCTGGCCTTTCGGTGAAGGACCCAGTACCATCTGGCTATGATTACGAGAACCTTGCTGTACCTCGATTTCTTCATGGGCCCAATGGGCATGCTCACGACACCACTTCCACAGGGCTGCTGCAGGGATCAAACAGAACGATGCGTGCACGCGTTTTGCATAGCGCCTTGCACATAGGGAGCATGCAAGAAGCGTACATTGTTGTTACTTCTAGAAGAGTCTCCCTGAATTACTTTAAAAAGACAACACCTAGACCTGAGTGATGGTCTGTGCAACGAGGAAATCCCTCCCCCTTGGACAATCTCAGCACGGGACATTTTGTGACAACAGCCTTGTACAAAACAACACTCTGCTTGGTGCTGACTAAGAGCCACAGTGACACTCCAGGGAGTTCTGATGTCCCTCCAAATAGTCTAGGCTGCCCTTTTAACCTGATACTGGTACACTGTCCACTCTGCTGCTTAGGGGCTATTTAAAAATCTGGCTTTGTAGGTTGGGCATGGTGGCTCATGCCTGTCATCCCAGCACTTGGGAAGGTGAAGGCGAGAGGATTGCCAGATGCCAGAGGTTTGAGATCAGCCTGGGCAACTTGGCAAGACCTTGTCTCTACAACAAATAAAAAAAAAAATTAGCCAGGTGTGGTGACATGTGCCTACAGTTCCAGATACTTGGGAGTCTGAATCAGAACATGCACTCTCACATCATGGTCCAGCTGCTTCCACGTTGGCTTCCACATTAGACAAGTTGCTTCATTTCTCTGGGCCTCAGTTTCCGACCTTGAATGTGACCCCTCGGGTCCTTCCTGGTCGTGAGCAGTGTGTGTCCATCGGAAAAGGGCCCGCCTGCCAGAAGGATCACCTGAGCCCAGCAAGTTGGGGCTGCGGTGGCTGTGAGCGCACCCGTGTACTCCAGCCTGGGCGACGGAGTGAGGCTCTGCCGAAAACAAAACAAACCAAAGCCTGGCTTTGTGAAAAGGGAGCAAGGCACAAAGCCTGCAAAGCTTTAGCGCTTGGCTTGGCAGGAAGCAGAAAAGCACTGAAAACCAGAAGGCGCCCTCTTAGCGGCTGACTGCTGCACCCTTCTTCCACTGCTGCGAAGCGCTGGGCGCGTCACACACATCACAGGCAGAGCGGGGCCCTGCGATGTCCCCGTGGGCCTGCCGTCCTGGCTGGGCGAGCAGGGCTGTGGATCCCAAAGCCCATGCAGGCAGATCCTGGGGCAAGTCCCTGTCTCCAAGGCCACCCGGCCCACGCAGGCAGCACGTGTCGAATTACTGCCTAAGCTCACTCCCGCTACACTCAATGCTCAAGGCTCTTTGACTTTCTTTCTTTTTATTTTTTGCTTTCTCTGATATTTGACCAACCACGACACCTAGTGGTCAGTCAAGCACACATCTGGGTCTCCTGGAAGGCAGGCGGGCCCTTTTCCGACGACCACACACTGCTCACGACCAGAAAGGGCCCGAGGGGTCACATTTGAGGTGTGAAAACCGAGGCCCAGAGAAATGAAGCCACGTGTCTAGTGTGGAAGCAGGTGGAAAGGCCGGGCCGCGGCGTGAGAGTGCGGGTTCTGCTTCAGACTTGGCCTCGGTCCTACCCTCGGCTAGACTCTTCCTTCCGTCACTCGGCGGCGAGGACTGAGCACCCGTCCCGGGCACTGGGCTGGAAGGCACGGTGCCGTGATGGCTGCGACGGGACAGCAGCCGGGAGGACAGGTCCCTGCAGTCAGGGAGGGGCAAGACCATCAGACAGGGATGCCGCAGTAACGCTGCCAGCTCACACGTGCTAAGGATTTTTTTTTCTTTTGGATGCGGGGGTCTCACTCTGTTGCCACTGGAGAGCAGTGGCGTGTGTATGGGCACATACCCACTCCCGCATGCATGCGCGTGCACACGTGGCACCCTTCCACTGGAGTGGTGGTCAAGACGCAAGAGGCAGACTCGCTCCGATCCCAGAAGTTAGCCTTTGTGTCTTAAAAAAAGGCTGTTTCCTCTTAATTTTCTAAGGAATGCACGCTATTTAGAGAAAAATTTGCAGACTTTATTAAAGCCAATAAAAGGTAACGAAAGTTAATGAGCTACGTTTCATTTCTCTAGGCATTTTTAAGGTAGTTGAAGTTGTACTCTGCTACACAATTCTACAGTTTGTTCTGTTAGAGAAAAGCCATTTCCCCATGTGATCATAAACTACAAGCACCGTGTTTTAAAAATGTTATCTTGGACTGGGCACTGTGCCTCATGCCTATGATTTCAGTGCTTTGAGAGGAGGCCAAGGCAGGAGGATCGCTTGAGGCCAGGAGCCTAAGAGCAGTGGGTGCAACATAGCGAGACCCTGTCTCTACAAGGAGGAAAAAAAAAAAAGCCAGGTGTGGAGGTGCACACCTGCAGTCCTAGCTACTCAGGAGGCTGAGGTGGGAGGATTGAGGTTATGGTCTGGGCTGGAGCGGGATCCTGCCTCTAAAATAACAACAATGACAAATAAAAACAAAACGCCCTTTTACTAACTGGCACAAGTTCAGATTTAGAGGACAGTGACAAGAATAGCAAAATGAATTCACCCAGTTTATATTCCTCAGATGTTAACATTTTACTCTATTTAACACCCCCACTTTGGGGTGGGGTGGAAGAGAGGGAGGGAGAGGGGGAAGAAGAGGGAGGAGGGAGAGGGGGACTCACACAATAACAGTTAGTCAAACCAGGAAATTAACACGGATATGCTACTGTTGTCTAGCCTACAGTCTTTTGCAGATTTTGGCGATTGTCCCAATAATGTCCTTCATGGCAAAAGAAAACCCCACTGTGCCCAATTGTCACGCCTCTTTAGTCTTCTTTAATCTGGACTTCCTGAGTCTTTTTTGTATTTCATGACATTGATACTTAAGTGCCAGGGCTGGTTCCTTTGTAGCCTGCCCTTGGATTCCGTTTGCCAGATGTTTTTTCCTGGTTAGATGCGGGTCACACACTTTGGACACCACAGAAACAATTATGCGTCACTTTTCATGGTTGTCGTGAGATTACATTTGACACAAGCATTTCTTTATTGTAGAATCTTCGGCTGTTCTATAATTTTGCTATAATTCTAAATCAACTCCCCCCCCCTCCCTTATCCACTACCTATCTATTGGCTTTCTACATTAATTTCTAAATTAATAATTTGAAAGAATGAATATCTCAAGGGCGCTGATATTTCAAGCAAAGAAATACACAGGATCATAGCGGTTGCGGCAAGGGTGTGAAATGCACAGCTGGGCAGCACGGAGTTCCTGTGGGGGTGGCAGACAGGGATGAGCCTGGACTCCGAGAGAGATGCCTAGGCCAGGGCGCCGCCCCGGGAGCATGGGAAGAGGCCCCTCTCGGCCGGTCACAAAACTCCGTCCAGATGTCTGCAGAATGCTGCCCTCCGAAACACACAGACCCCTATTCCAACCCGTCCCCGGCACCCAATTCCAAAGCCTGCCCTCCTTCCCCCATCAGTCCTAGCCAGCAGAGCTCAGCCTGTTGTAATTTGTGAACAATAACGAAAGCTTGAAATGCTCTGAAATTAGAGGGAACTTACACACCGCTCGATGTGGCTGAGCCTTGCAATTACCTGACATCAAGTTGCCATCATGAACAAGACTGTCTCAACATTAGATGAATGGCCACTTCCAACAGCAGAGGGGACAGATGCTCCAAAAGACAGAAAAGTACCAACAGCTGTGTGTGTGCACGTGTGTTCTCCTCCAAATAACAGGGTGGTGGCTGTGGCCAAGAAGACAGGCATACACACACACACACACACACACACACACCCCCTCAGCCAACCTGTGCGTTAGACTCAGTCTGGTCTGGCTGAAATCCCAGCTCCCCAGGCCCTAGCATCGCCTCCGGACTTTGCCAGAGTGAGTCAGAGGCAAGAAGAAAGAGGAGTCTGCAGGAACCAGTCCCGGGAGACACATATCCCTCTCCCTCCAGTAAAGCCTGATGGGTACTTAGGGCAATTGGTTTCCATACACTTGGGCCAAAAAGCCAAAAATTCCTTCTCACATAAAAATCGCATAAGATAAAAAGTGAGACAAAATGCATAAGAATATCATCAATGATTATTAGAAGCTTCCATCAAACACTGAAGAATGATTCACAAGAATCTACACAATATATGCACACTCTTTTCTTTTCGTATCCTTCTTTTGAGCAAAAAACAGCCCAAGCAGGCAATCATTCTGATGTGAGCCACAATCTCCTAACCACCCCACACCCTCAAATACGTAAGCATATCTCAGTGTTTCTGAGAGCAAAGGAAGAAAAATCCCACGAAAACCTTTACTAACATAAACATGATAATGGTATCCTCCATTGGTGGGAGAAGATCCACAACAATGAAGAGGATAAACATATGCAACCAAGGACAAAAGACAGCAGGGAGATTTTTATCATAAAGGCCCCATTTGTAGAAGACACATTAGAAGCTAATGTGTCAGATCTGGTCATTAAACTTGTGTGAATAATTCACACAAGTTTAATGAAAGTGTCAGAATTATGACATATTTTAATAGAAGATAAAATATATGGGAGGGGTTTTGTATTTCAGATTGAATTTTTTCTTTTTTTCAGAGATGGGGGCCTCACTATGTTGCCCAGGCTGGTCTTGAACTTCACGGCTCAAGTGATTCTCCTGCCTCGGCCTCCCAAAGTGCTGGAATTATAAGGCATAAACCACCACACCCAGCCAGTGTTATCATTTCAACCATCATCTTTCTGAGTCTGTTTTGCAATTTTCTTTTAAAAATCCACAAAAAGCGTAGGAAGTGGTTGTGAAATAACTATTACCTAGTTCATCTAACTGTGACTGATTCTGGCAGCTGTCGGTAGCAAGAGTAAATAAAATGACATAAATGATTTACGGTAGCACGACTAAATCAAAAGCTTTCAACGTGAGTGCTGTAGCTGAAGTTTGTAATTTACGCTTTCTGATAGATAGATACACAGTTTGTGGTTGAAAGTTACTGTTTTCTGGAGAGTTTTATGTCCCTGCTACAGCCCCAAGGGAGAAAGGAAGCTCAAGCCTAGCAATGATAGTCAGAACTAGCCCTGGTGGCAGAAACTTGGCAAGAAAGTCCACTGAGACTGAACAGTTTCCAGCCTTAAGCTACCAGTGTTTTAATCATTTTACTCTTTATCAGGACAAAAGAGTGTTCACTCTCAAGTTGATAATAATCTCAAGACAAAAGCCCAAGCAAAACAAAACAAAACACACACACACACACACACACACACACACACACACACACACACACACACTCTCTCTCTCTCTCTCTCTCACACCCCGAACAAAACCCTCCCAGACCAAGTCCCTCCCACCGGTCGCTGCATCTCAGGCTGACACATCTTTCCAGATTATTATCAGTCGGGTGCCCCACGGCTCTTTTTGAACAGTTCTCTGCTTCTCCTCCAGGGGACGACATTGGCTAGCATGTCACCAGAAAGGGACATTCTTTTCAAACGATCTTGCCAGGGGCTAGCAAGATTCTCACGTCCCAAGGGGCCTTTCCCCTCCGGTTCCCTCAACCCAGGTCGCTAGGGCCGATGCGTGAGCACCCCTTCGGTGCCCACGGGCACTCCATCGGCATGGCCCGTGGTGGCCAGCCCGTACCCTCAAGATCCCAGCTACGGCTTTTGCCAAAGCTGGTACAGTGTCAAGAATACTATCTCTTCTGGGGAGAACTTCCCACTGGGTTTGTTTCAGCCAGTGGAAGCCTCTCACAGGGCTTCCACCGCCCTGCCGCCTCTGCAGGCCTCCCTCAGAGAACCCACAGGCCGCTGGAGGGCTAAGCGCCCGGCCTGCCTTTCTGAGGGAGCGGCAGGACCTTTGGCCCCAGTCGGTAGCCGGAAGGAGCCCAGCCAGCAGGTCCTGGCGGGGCCTCCCTCCCCCTCCTGTAAGGGTCGGGCGTCCCCAGGGGAACTTGGGTCTGGCCACGGGGGGTTGGGGGTGGGGGAGATGGGGGGGTGAGGGGTTCACACGGGGGCAGGGCCTGTTCCTAGCAAGGAGCAGATTTCAGCCCCGGGTCCTGGCGATCGCACGACAGGCGAATGGCAAGGCCCTGGGAGTGTGTCCCTTGCCGGGGACAGACAGTTTTGGTGTGTCCTGAGCCTTACACAATATTTGGGCCAAAGGAATACAAAATCAGGATGACCCCATTAGCTCCAAGGCATCAGAAGAGGCCGCGGCTGTGCAGGGCCCCGAAGCATCAGCTTCACAGTGGTCATCGGCTCCCCCGTCACCAAGGGGCTGGCACAGGCCTAGTCTGCAGAACGGGGCGGGGTGGTGGCTTCTCGAGGGCTGCTCAGCTCTGCCTCTGCCTCAGGGTGTGGACTGCGGGGCTGGGAAGGGGGAGCAAGCCGCAAGGCTGTCTGTGCTGAGCACCCCTTTGGCCAAGCACAGGACAAATGCCCACTAGACACGGACACTTGCTGACCAACCGACTGAAGTGGCCAGCTGCTGTGCCACGTGCCGTCGCGGCGGCCCTCTTTCTGGCTTCCTAGATGCATTTCAAGTTCCATACAAGAAAGAGTCCCCTCCGGGGAGGTATGGAGGTGAGACCCAGCGTGTGAGCAGAGGTCTCTTGCTCATCGGGTAACCCATGTGCCAAGGCACGAGCTGCACCGACTTCAAGAATGAGCCCAATAATAATAGTGCAGTCTCCACTCTGCACACATCCTGCACTGGGCACAACACGGGCACACGGCCACTGAGACACGCCAGGGGACCCAAGCTCTTAGGACTCCAGGCCTGCCCACTCCCCAGAGACAGATCCAGAGAAGGGACCGTGGAAGAGGACACCTGCATAGCTCCATGTCTCGGGTCAGTGGCCCCAGCTCTGGGCAGGCCAGTTCTCCATACCTGCCTAGCCACACGCCATCCCTAGGTGGTTACCCCACCTGTTCGGGTCCTGCCTTCTCCTCCTCTTCCACCTAGACCTCCTTGGGCTGTACAGAGGTGCCAACTCTGCTAGTCTGCACTCAGAGAGAGCAAAATAAACTGATCTGAACTGAGAGCATTTAGCTAAATATAGTGTGCATATTTTCACGGTCCTTGTAAAGATGTGCAAATTTCTCCTGCTCTGGGTCAGAATCACTTACCCAAATCTTTATAGTGGAATGAGTCAAGGTCTAAAACAAGGAAAGTTGTGTAGCTGAGTTAGTGTAACTTGCTTTCACACGTGCTATCATTTGGTATTTATAAGCACACCAACTACTCAATGTTCTTTCTAACAAAACCATGAGAAAAACTTCAGGCATATAAAAGTGTCTTCGTGAAGTCATTTATCACAAGAAAAAGTGTTCTGAAATTCTCTTTAAAAAAACTCTTTAGAGACAGGGTCTTGCTATGCTGTCCAGGTTGGACTTGAACATCTGGGCTCAAGGGAGTCTCTGGTTTCTGCCTCGCAACTGGATGGAATTACAGGTGTGTGCCACCATGCCCAGCCTTATTCTGCAAGTTGTCATCTGTAAAGTGGAGGTAATACTGTGATGGGAAAATAATGGCCACCATTATTTGAATCCTTGCAGCGTGCTACGATTGGGCTTCACGTTTCATATAGACCGTTCGGCTTAATCCTCTCCATAGTCCTGTGCCGTGCTGATGCAGAAACCGAGGCCTTGAGAGGTAAGTGACTAGCCCAGGTTCCACAGGACTTGGTGACTGATTTGAGGCCAGGCAGGCTGAGCCTTATTCTCAGCTCCTGGGCCATGCGGCCTCTGCAGCCAAAAGTCACTTTTACTGTAAAGAATTAATGAGTTTTGCAAGGCAGCTACTTTTTAAAAGCAGGTAGTTGTACATATTTACATTTTCTCTCAGATTCTTATTTGATTTAAAGAAAAAAACTATTGCTAAAGAATTGAGCTGCTTGTTTCAAGACTTCACAAGTTTGTCACGACAGCCACCACTTATTGTGCATATACGGTGTGACGAGCCACTGCGCTAAGTTCATGATGTGCGTTGTGTCCTTCACTACAATTATCTTTTGAGGCCAATGACATTACACCCATGGAACAGACGAGGGGACTAAGGCTCAGAAAGGGTGAGCTGCGCTGTCCTAAGTGTCTTAGGCGCGGAGGAAAGAGCTTAACTCTAGTCTAGCTGCCCGCACCATGCCACCTCCCTGCTGTAAAATGTGCAGTCAGAAAGCATGTTTTAGTGAAGAGTCTGTGAGCCAGTTCATGTCTGTCCACCTATCTAGACCTTGACATGGCCCAGGGCAGCCACTGTAAGCTTTCAGGCCAAGAGGCGAGAGGGGTGCACTCCCAGGTGAGTTTAGTTCTGCTCTCTGGGCCTCTGTTTCCAACAACTGTGGGGGCACAGGGCTCCTATGATGGACCTGGGAGAGGGGAGAGGAGGGGAGGAGAAGGGAAGGGGGAGGGAAGGGGGGAGAGGAAGGAGGGAGGGAACTCACCCTGCCACCTTTGTGAACAGCCAGGGCAGACGAGGACAGACACCAGGCTCACATCCAGCTGTGCAATCCTGAGTCTTGCCCAGGTAACTAGTCCATGATGGAACTGCTCGCAACGCAGCTGACATGTCCTCAGGCCACTGTCCCTAGATCGACTCCCACTTTAGCTGACCCAGACGTCTTGCTAGCGTGTGTCACCGGCTCATTTGAGATGCTGCCTTCACCATGGGGTGGGGGGTCTAAACTCAAAGTGACCTAACTGCTCCAGGATCCAGCATCACAGTGGCCCATGGGGAGCACGCTGGCAGAGGGGCTGAGTTCATAGTCCTGGGGCCAGAGAGGGCAGAAAGGTGGGCTGACTTCAGAGGCCACATGAGCAAGAGAAAAACTGCGTAGAGGAGAGGGGGATCCTCAGGGGAAGGCAGGGCTCATTCTGCAAGGCTTGGGTTGGCAGAGTCCAGAGCCTCTGCAGGGAGCATTCATCAGATGGCCCCATGATGCACAGCAAATTGGCTCTCAGAGTCAGAGAAACTGTGTGAGGGTCACAGCATGAGGCATGGTGGCAGAGCGGTTTCCAAATATTAGCTTTCTGCTGGGGCTAGCCAGGCGCACTTGGACACGCAGGGGAAGAAAGCTCCTCCAGAGATGCGGGGCAAGGGCTTCCCTGTGGTCGCAGGGAACGGGGCTCCAGCCTCATTCTGGAATCCTTGCGCCCAGACAGATGCTTCGGATGAGGTGTGCATGTTCGCTCTCACTCTCCCTGTTTCTCTCTGTCTCTCTCCCTGTCACCCCCCGCCCCACCCGCCCATGAACGTGAATGCTGCAGGGAGCTAGGTTTGACTTGGCAGGAGCGGTGTCGTTGCAGCAACTCCGAGTTATCTATAAATCCCAGTGGGGTGATTTGGGAGGGAGGCAGCCAGGGAAGTGGGGAGCGCCACCCCCCAGGCAAGGGCAAGTGCAGGACGAAGGACCTCAGAGGAGAGTCTTGTGTTGGGCCTGGATGAGGAGTCAATGCAACAAGATACTAATGTGGAAGTTTCCACCATGGCATCAAGATGCAGCAGATGGGAAACCCCAAAGTGAGGGGCCAGGCCACTCAGTGGCGATTCTAAGAAGCTGCCCTGGTGGCTGTCGGTCCCAGAAGGATGTGAGCAGGCCAGGCCAGCTGAGAGAGCCAAGGATTCCATGAGAAAAGCAGCCTGGACGTGCTGCTTCCTGCCCTGCCCAGGTGGGCAGTGGGTGCCGGCCTTTCTTCTCCAGTCTAGAGAGAAGGGGGTCTCTTTAGAGGCGTCTCCCGGAGTTCTGGGACGGGTGAGGGACATGTGCCCAGGGCCTCCACTGTGAGGGGCTCCCAGACAGAAGCCAGCAGAGCAGATGCCGCCCCGGAAGTGACCACGCCCCCTGCCCCCACGGGATGTGCGTGTGTGCACATGACGAAGCTGATCCTGGGTGCCCGACGCCGGCCGGGGGCTTCTCAAGGTCCCACCGGGGCTTTGGCTTGAGAGTCTGAGCGGAAACCAGAGCTGCACAGGGACAGCAGCAGGTGGTGGGACATGGGTGCTGAGTCCCAGGGGAGCTGGATGGGTGGGTCCGGGGCGAAGCCCTGAGAGTAACCAGCAGAGAGCAGAGCCCCTCTCCGCCTCTGCCAGGTCCAGAGGAGGCCACGCCAGACGAGACAGTCATAGTCACAGGAGGACTCACTGCAAGCCGAGGGACCTGAGTGCAGGCAGCTGGACGCAGCTGGACCAGGAGGGAGGCAGCCCTCCCTGGCTGGCTGGAGGGAGACTAGGTGACGGAGGGCTCGTCCCGTCTCCAAAATGAGCCGGTAGGCATGGGTGTGTGTGTGAGCACATCGGACTTCAAGTGGCCTGCGGCTTCTCTTTTTATTTTCTGATCTCCTAATTGTTTTGTAGAAACGAGATCTTGCTATGCTGCCCAGGTGGGTCTGAGGCTCCTGGAGGCCATGATCTTCCCACCTCGGCCTCCTAAAGTGTTGGAACTGCAGGTGTGACCCACCACCCCTGGCTGCCTTAGGAGTGCTCATTACCTAGGGGTAGCCAGAAAAGTCACGGGTTGCTCGAGTTTTTACCAGGAAATGGAGAACGACACACCTCCCCGGATAAATGCTGAAGGAACGGTGAGAGGTGAGAATGAAGTCGTGTCTGAGTCCGACTCGCAAGTCATGTTGGGCGACATACTGGTCACAGTGGACCTTGCTAAGCACCGACCACGTGCCAGGCACTGGGCCACGGACCTCACAGACACAGCTCTGCAGGGCAGGCGTCGGGCAGATAAGGAGACTGTGGCTCGGAGGGGTCAGCAATCTGCCCAGGGCCACACAGGGAGGCGAGTCCAGCAGCTGGAGCCTGTACTCGCCCTCAAGTCTGTCGCCTAACCCTGACGGTTCTTCTCGTCCCAGATCGGTGGTTTTTGCAGACCGACGCAATGTCTGTGACTGAAGCAGGAAGGGGACTGGGGGCCTGCCCATCCGTCCTCCTCGGGAGTCCCTGAGCTCGAGAACCAGAAAGCAGAGTTTGCAAGCATGACGCGCCTGACCTCAGAGGTCTCCTGCCAGGCTGGGACTCCGTGATTCTGTCATCTGGGGGCGGGAAGGAGAGAGAGGGACCTGCACCGGCAGACATGGGGACACTCTCCGAGACTGCAGCCTGCGAGCCGGGGCAGCAGCAGCAGGGAGCTTGTTCTGGCAGGGGTACCCAACAGAGCTGGTACCGTCATGTGTAGACACACTCCGGCGGCGAGGTGCGTGAAGCCCTTAGCCCAGAGCCTGGCTCTGTGGCCGTGGAAAGGTGCCATCTTTGCCCAGCCACTGACGTCACCGCCTGTCCCTCGGAGTTGCGTTCACGTGGACACCGGCCTTCACTCACTGGGCCGAGATGAGAAAGGGATGCGCTAAGCCAGCTAAATTGCCAGCGGCCAGAGCATGTCTGGAGCTATGGTGCTTCTGCAGCGGGGGCGGCGGGGTCCTGAGAGATGGCGGGAAGCAGTGCTCCTTCTCCAGTAAAAAACATGCAAATAGTCACAGAAGGCTCGCAGCTCCAGGTGGAGGACTGCTCCTGGGGGTCTCAGAGATGCCGTGCCGGGTCCTCAGGCCAAGAGCTGCCACCGGATGGTGCAGGGGGCTCCGCCTGGCCTTTCACTGTGCCCCCTGTGGGCAGTCTGGTTCGCAACACCAGCCTTGAAACGGGAGTCTCACTCTCAACACAAAGCCAGCCAACTGCAAATTAGGAATGTCGAGGCCATGGACTCCAGCACCTGCAGACTTCAGCCGCTCGCCACTCTCTTTCCTTCTTTCCTTCCGCCGGTAACAAAGCCCCTCTCTGCTCATGGGGAACTCATTCCACGTTATTCTGGTGAGGTCAACCCTTTCTCGTGGGACACAAGTCAGGCCCTGGCCAAAGATTCCACTTACTGTCTACTGCCTCCTCCTGGCCACATTGCCTCAGGCAGGCAATCCAGCGGGGCCAGTCCCGCCCCCTTGGCACTACTGTTAGCGCCATGGCAGACAGGCACTCTCTTCTCTGAGATCCGAGGCCGTGAGAATGGCAGAAACTGGTGCTGATGGCTGCCTCTGGCATTCTCAGAAGAGCATTTCTGAGAACGAAGCTGACAGAGTTACCCAAAGCCAAGGGACAGACAGCGTAAAAGGTAAAGTCCTGACACTGTCTTTTGAACTCTTGAATACTGCTGTGCCTGAAGCTCATACCAGCATAGACATCCTAGTCATGTGAGTCAAGAAACTAGTTTAAGTTGCATTTCTGTTACTTACACCCCAAATAATTCTAACTAATAAAAGTGATCTAAAGAAAAATAAAGCCCAAAAGGAAATCCCCCTTCATGGATAGTCCTTGTAAAATCCTAGGCTACTCCTTTCTGGCAATGATCCTAATTAAAATATTTTCTTGGCTGGGTGCAGTGGTTCATGCCTATAATCCCAGCACTTTGAGAGGCTGAGGTGAGAGGATTGCCTGAGCCCATGGGTTCGAAACCAGCCCAAGCAACTTGGTGAGACCTCGTTTCTGTAATAAATCAAAAATCAGCCGGGCGTGGTAGCACATGCCTCGTCTCTATAATACATCAAAAATCAGCCGGGTGTGGTGGCACATGCCGGGCGTGGTGGCACATGCTCCTTGGAAGGCTGAGGTAGAAGGATCGCCTGAGCCCAGCCGGTTGAGGCTGCAGTAGCCATGAGCATGCCACTGCACTCCAGCCTGGACAACAGAGTGAGACTCCGACTCAAAAAAAAGCTTTTCTTTTCTTCTTGCGACATTCTTGCAAAAAACTCCAAGTTTAGGATTGCCCGCACATCACCCTCTGCCAACAGCTCATCTCTGCACTCCCACCACCAGCCAGACACGACCTCTTATGATACACATTCCAGTTTCTGACTGGAAGAAGAGAGGACTGGAGGGGGCAGCAGGACCCCAGTCCGCAGTTTGCTGCCGTCAAACAAATACTCGAAGCCAAGTCTCACAAGCCCCTTGAACGGGCCCCAGAAGGTCCTGAACTTGCCCAGGCAAGAAGTGGCAGGAGAGAGGCATGTGGAGCAGGCGAAGAGGACCACATGGGGTCAGTGTGGATTCTGAGTTCCAGAAAGCTGAGAGGGAGAATACTCCCAGAGCGCTGTCGGGAAGTTGCTCGCTATTCTTTTAGAACGGGGGTGGTAAGTGGATTTCAACGCGGGCCACAGCTAAGTCTGGTCCACAACTAGAATGCCACGCGAGGTCGGCATCGAGCAAGCCATGACCACGGTGAAGTTCATCATGAGAGTGCACGAAGACACGCATTAGACTGATGCATAGGTTTGTAGCGCTGGCTTTCGGCATGGCAGCAACGCAGTGTTGTTGGGAGCTCGTCGTTGGTCATTTGTCATTTGGAGTGACAAAGCTGTGCTTGTGAATGCGCCTTGCATTGTGCAGATCTGAAGGAAGTGAGCGCTATTGTGGGCTAGAGATGAAGGAGCGTCAAGCAGAAAAAATGAACACTTCCAACACACCCTTCTGTTTGCGTTTAGCAGAGTAGCAGAGGCAGGGGAGGCCGCTTGAAGCACGGTGCCATGTGTGGGGAGAGCGCCATCGGGAAGACCGGGTGAGAAGACGCTCTTGCTGTTTCACAGAGGGCCACTCTGACCTGAGGGATCCTCCACGTTCAGGAAGGCCCTCGGGCTCTGATGAAGACCATTCAAACACTTCGCTCCGTGGCGATCCGCGTCAGCCAACTTGGGAACCGGCCGACGTGATGACCTGTGACCGGTCAACCGTCGGGCAGCATTCTCATTCCATGCGTGAGAGGGAAATGCTGCGAACTTGTGCGTCAACCCAGTGTCTGTTACTCCAGCGGGAGCCACTCAATTCCGTCCTTGGAGTAAGCGAGACCAACAGAAACGCACACTGGTGGAAGCTTCCCCTGGGCCGCACCCAGTAGTGATGGCACTGGCCTGCACGGGGAGGTCCTCCTCACCCTACCTGCTAGAGGGATGCCATGGGCTACTGGGCTGGTATCCTCTCTGTGAGCAGTCTGGAATCGTGGTCAGCTAGCCTCGGGTCCTCCGAGCTTTCATCTCACAGCCATGGAGTGCTGCCAGCAGAGATGCCTCCTTCGAGCGCCGGCTGCTCAGGAGATCGGAGGCGATGGCGGGTCCCACCCCAGATGGACAGGCTCACCGGCACAGGGGCCCAGGCTCCCCCTTCGCCCTACTCTGCCCTCCCTGCTAATCCCCTCCCTACTCACTTTCTGAGGCTCATTATTCTGTATGTACATCTGAAAGCCACCTCGAAAACCTCTGTCAGAAGACAAGCCCATGCATGAGATCAACAGCAGCCAACACAATGCAAAACAAGTCGGAGGGTGAGTAGAGGGTGATGTAACAAACACTGCAGGCTGCGGCGACCCAAGGGTGGGGGTCCTGGACAGGACCAGACCTGGGCTGCTGTTGGTCAGCAAACGCCTCCCCCCACCCCACGCTCCATCCCTCCTGGGCTGCGGCCACTCTCTCTTTAGGACTGCTGTCCCTCCCCAGCCCCCCACCGAACCCAAACATCCCCTTTCTCTAGGACCTTGCACCTCGATGTAAGCTGTCCGTGGCCAGTAATAGCCCAATGTCTGTCTTCTCTCAAGGGCAGGTTTGTTTGAGCCAGGTATTTTAAAGAGGAAAAGAAAGCCCACAGGAATATTTCACTAGCGATGGGTGATAAAAAACTTTTAGGAACAAATGACTGGGGTGGAGGGTTTTCCTGCAAACCTCGAAGAATTCTGTGCAAAGCGGTTAGTGCACGCCCTCACGGTCTGTACTCCCCAGACAGCAGCCACTGATTACTGCCGTGGTCGCTGTGACTGTGAACCCCCCTCTACCTCTCGACTTCCAGGTGTCCTCTGCCCACCACCACAGTGCACACCCACCCTTCAGGACACCAGCTGGCCGCAGAGCTGCAGGCCATGGGGCAATCTCAGTGACATCGCATGGGTATAAAGCACCCGCACACACGCTCTCCTGTCTGGCCTTCCCAGTGGTCCTCACGCGAAACATCCTTCCCATCTTACAGACAGGGAAACCGGAGTTCAGGAAGACTGAGTCTGTCTGGTTTCAGAGCCGGGTTCTCACCCATGTCTTGCAGGAATCACTCGTTCTTTCCATAACAAGTCGCTGCTGACATCCGACTCTCTGGAGTACAGGGAGACTCTGGGTCCACCCCAGACCTGGTGAGTGTGGGTGGCCCAGGGGAAGGGGCCTCGTGGGAGTCCCAAGAGCTGCCGGCGGGTGGACATGCGTGGGGCCCAAGCTGCTTCCCAGCTGAGAGCCTGCTGCACTTTCGACCCTGTGCTGAGCACAGCGATGAGGGGGCCCTCGGCTCTCCAAGAGCTAACAGAGCAGCCGAGGTGAAGGAAGAATACGCCAAGGAAGACACTGCCTGGCTCTGAGGTCAGAGCAGGGAGACCATGGAGGGCAGGAGCAGGTGGGAAGGGCACGCCATGGGGAAGGGAAGATTCCAGTCGGCCTTGCAGAGTGGGGAGGATTTCTGGTAGCAAAAGGTGAGCAGAAGGAGACATGCTTAAGAGACGCAGAACAGACCAAATGGCGGGAACAAAGGGAGCAGCAGGAGAGGGACAAGATGAGGGGCCGGGTCATGGGTGTGGGGAAGCCAGGGAGGAGCCTGGCTGGGGGACAGGGGCGTGGCTGGCTTCTGAGCAGAGAGCAGCATGCTGAGCGATGCCCGGACTGGGGTGGTGGTGCTGTGCAGAGAAGAGGTAGGGGTGGACGGAAAGGCTGATCCTGGCAAGACCACCCGGGACCTCACTGAACTGACAGAGGCCCTGAAAACCAGGAGCAGGGTCAGGACTCTCGGGCACTGACAGTCAGAACAGGTCGAGGGCCAGGCTGCGATGGGACTCTGACCTGAGCCGTCTTGCCGCCGGGCTCCTCTCATCCAACCATGGCTGTTTCCATAAACACGATAAAGCCATAAACACGATGACAGCTTGCACAGGATGGCCACAGCTCCCCCCTTCCCCGTATCCACACTCCCTGCCATGTGATTCTGCAGCTCCTCTGGCCAAGTAGAATCTCTGTCTATAGCAGCTTGCTTTGACTCACAGAATGTAGCAGAAGCAATGTGGTAGGAATTCTGAGCCTCGGCCTCAGGATATATCTGCTCTCTCAGTACCCTGCCCAGTCACCATGTGAACAAACTGGGTGACCTGCAGGGTGATGAAACCCACGGCCTGTTCACTGCTATCACCCCAGCTGACAGCCAGGTGACCTCCCAGAAACAAAGCCTAGCTGACCTGGACCTGCAGCTGCCTGCAGACACATGACTAGTCTCAGCTGAAACCAGAAGAATCACGCAGCTGAGCCCAGCCCAAATCACCACCCCTCAAAACAGTGAGATAAGTGACTGTTACTTTGAGTCAGTCAATTTTGGCTCAGAATGTGGGCAGTAAACTTTGGGGTGGTTTGTTATGCAGCACAAGCTAACTGATACACACCGCAAATAATGGCATAGCCACAATATCAGGAAATGATGCCACATGAAGCCCCAGAAGCCTTCTCACTTAAAAAAAAAAAAAAAAAAGTACATTATTTTCCCAGCTCTTAAGGAAATTTTCTACCACCATAGAACCGTTAACTCACAACAGTCACATTTAGGAGAAAGGAGAGAAAATATAGAGCAATTAGAAAGAGAAGAGCCGAATAGCAGTAGTTGGCAGTCAGTGTTCATGACAGCACACCACAAGGGACTGTCTGAATTCTTTGGCTGAAGTAACACGCTGTTGTCTTGGATACTGCCCGAGACAAGCCGACCATCAACAAGGGCCTGGAAATAGTTTCATTACCAAAAAAATGTTCCTATCTTAATAGTATTTGGCAAGTAATCATGGATCTTTCCCCTGTCCAGGGTCTTAGCAAAAGAACATGGGTTGCTCTGTTTTTTTAAGTTATGGAAACATCGTAAATCATTTTGGAGGGAAAAAAAAGTACAAATAAATAGACGTCTAATCATAGTACTGGATGGGATACATTTAATTTAGAAGTGTGAATACCATTTCAAAAATAATGTCAAACAGTCACTTTGTTTAATAAGTGAAGGAGAACTTACCAGTAAGACTCTGTGTGGTCTAACGTCTTCAGGCTTTAAGGAGTGGAACGAATCTGAAATAGAATTAAACAAACATTCCATGAGTAAATCACGTTTGGAAAGGGTGTGCTTTCCATCCCAAGAGAATGCCATAATGTCAAGCACTTATTCTTTCAGTTAAAGATTCACAAAGCTTTTTCTGGCTCTGATGGGATAGGGAGTGTTTTTTGCCCACATACTTCAACTTCCTGACGAGAGAGCCTTCTCTCGTTTACGGCAGGGCGTGCTGGGAGGCTGAGCCAGTGTAACTATAAATGGTAGTGTTTTTGTCCAAACCCCTCAAGCTAAGGGAAGTCTCTCTGGTTGCCACTCCAGCCCCAGTCCCGCAGCCCCCTTCTGCTGGGACCCTGCCATGGCTCCCTCTAAGGAACCAGTGAAACACTGGTGGTGCTGCACACCTTGCAGGGCAACGTGTGGGGTGTGCAAGGCTTTCTGACAGAGGCCACCTGACCATGTGGACAGCCAGATATTTCTGTCCCAGGGTAGTGCTGGCCAATGGAAATAGAATCCAAGCCATAAATATATTCTAGTAGCCACATTTAAAAAGCAAAAAGATGAAGTCAATTTTAGGAATACATCTAATTTAACCGCATTGACCTAGTTTTTTTTTTTTTTTTCTTTTTGAGTCATGGTCTCATTCTGCTGCCCAGGCTGGAGTGCAGTGGCACAATCGCAGCTCACTGCAGCCTCGACCTCCTGGGTTCAGGCGATTTCTCTACCTCAGCTTCCTGAGAAGCTGGGACTACAGGCACATGCTACGACGCCCAGCTAATTTTTTTAATTTTTGGTAGAGATGAGGTCCAGGCTGCTCTTGAACTCCTGGGCTCAAGCACTTCACCCTCCCTGGCCTCTCAAAGCGCTGGGATCACAGGTGTGAGATGCCGCACCCGGCTGCATATTATCCTTTCAACATATACAAATTGTGAATGGGATATTTCACATTGTTTTTCATACTACATCTTCAAGAGTCGGCACATCTCAGCCTGAGCTGCCACATTTTGAGCAGTCCGTGGCCACACATGGCAAGCGGCTACCAGACTAGGTAGCACAGGTCTGGCCATCTGTTCTTGGCCTTCACGTGCGGCAAACACGGAAATTTCATTCACCCTTCTTCCTTCTCCCCATAACCTGTCGTTAATCCCACTTCATGGTGTCATTTTAACAGAAATCAGAACACAATGACGGCAAACACTTAAACACACTTACTATGTGCCAGGAACTGCTCTTGGCACGTCCCCATGCCACCTCTGTTCATCCTCTCAGTAACTGTAAGAGGCAGTGCGACCATCACTCCCATTCTGTGATGAGGAGCTGAGACCCGAGACAAGAAGACGGTGCCGGGGCTGGGACGAGAACTCCAGCCATCGGCCTCCAGGGCCCGTGCTCCTAGCTGCTACCTCTCAGTTAAACCTGAGCAGCTCAAAATAAGACGATCACCTTCAGTTGTGACGGTAGCCACCAAGTGATTCAAGTCTGTTCTCATGCCAACAGGTGAGACAGCAGCAGTGATGGCAGATGGAGGACCAGCTGGAGGCTCTCAAATTAAATTAAAAACAACTTGGGGTGGGTGCACAAATCCCACACCCAGGCCTGGGCTCAGAAAGACCGGCCCGGGCCAGCAGGAGGGTACTGTGGGGTCTGTGGAAAGTCTTGCCTTCATGCTTCTGATGAGGGAAGGGCCTACGGCTTTCGCCAGATCCTCGAAGGAGCGGGACTCCCTGTGTCTGTCTCAGCAGGGGAAGGGAGTTGGAGGGGAACGTCACGCAGGAAAGAATGAAGAGAATGCATCCTTTTTGCTCTACTAATTCATGATCCCCCCCAATCACAATCAGTGAGCAAATTCAGACCTACAGAGGACAGCTTTCTGTCCAGACCACAGGGAAGGAGGCTGGCCAGTGACACCGTGGGCCGAGGCCCCTGCAGGGCACAGTCTCCCACGGTGAGCTCTGAACCTGCTGCAAATACTTCTGTGGCATCCTCTGGGTGTCAGGATCTAGTCCGAGCTCCTCAGCCAAGTCCAAGAAGCCTCTGCAGCCTCGTGCCTGACCCCCATCCTGGGCATCTGGCTGACAGGTCCCGGAATGCCCTTGACTCTCACTCCTCTGTGCCTCTGCAGATTCTGTCCCTTCTGCCAAACGTGCCCTTTCCCTACAGTGTCAGCATGTCTTCATATCTCCCGTGCATGATGCCACTTCTGGGAAGCCTCCGGACTCCCTCAACCGGCTTAGTGACAACCTCTCTGCAGTAGCAGCAAAAAAGTAATACTCGTTCGATCGAGCGACAGCTGTATGCCACTGCCGTCCTGTGTTGCAGAGCAAGGCATGGCAAGGCGACTTCACTGTCCTGTGCACATCAGTACTTACACGAACCCGGATTGTGTAGCCCAGGACACGTCTAGGCTACACAGAGCAACTGATGGCCCCTAGCCTGCAATTCCGCGCCGCATGTGACCGTACCGCACACCGCCAGTGACTGTCTCACAAGGGCAGGTATTTGTGTATCGAAATATAGAAAAGGCACGGTAAGAATACAGGTCTCACAGGCAGTCCCCCGTGGACCAAACACCATTATGGGTGCATGACTGGACGCCTGGCAAGAATAAAAGCTGGAGCTTGGGACCCCCGTCCAAGTGCTCCTCTCCTCCTCTTGGAAATCCTATGAGGTAGACTCTCCTATTGCCCTAGTCAGCAGGTGAGCACACTGAGGCACAGAGGCAAAGTCAGCAGCCCGAGGTCACATGCTCGCTAGTGGCAGAGTCAGACTGTGAACGCCAACAGTCTGGATCCAGAGCCTGCGTGCTGGACAGCCACACCAAGCCCGGCTCCTGACAGGGCTCACAGCTTCGAGCCCTGTTCTTGCCTGAGTTACCACAAATACCTCCTCTAGTCAGATTTCTACCCCTACTGGTCTCTCTATCCTCTTGTTTGCAGAATTCCTGAAGGATGAGAATGTGTCTGACTCGTCTTAGTTTCTCCAGGACCCAGAGATGTCTGGAAGATGCTCGATAAAGGCACACACTGGAAGACATTGGAACAGCATCGGAAGGACAGGAGACAGGGCTGTCACCTGAGCCCGATGAAACACACCAGGATAGAGACTCCAAATATTCATGTTAACAAAGCAAGATTTAACATCATCTTTTAAATCCAGCCAGTTCCAAGGAGATGGCCACTTCCTACGCCTGTTCAGTACCAGCGGGAAGAGCTTGGCAGGCGTGATCCAACACACCTCCAAGAAGTTCATCAGCTTCGTTTTACGTTGTGTGTGGAACTAAGTAACGGCACGCCAACAGTCTCCCACGCCAGGGGTCTTGGCTGGCCATTATAAAGGAATGCCAGAAAACATGCATGCTGAAAACCTCCTCTGGCTGCTGGGACAGAGCTCGGACATTCTGCCCTGGGGTCCCATGGTATGTTTCTTTTCCATCACTCTCTAAACTCCCCTCAGGGGGTGATGGAAGCAAGATTTCTCTACCAGTGGGAAAGAAAACAGTTTCAAGATCTGGGACACATACAGCCCTCCAGGGAGAGAAGGAGCTCTCTCTAGCTACATGAGAGTTTCATCAGGACTCTGGCCCAGCCCACCCACTCACAGAGTAAGGTACTCAGTCATAACGCCCACCCTCTATACTGCATCCAGAAGGGAGAAGGAACGGTGTCTTCCAATGTACACGGTGTCAGCCTCGTCTGTTACTAATAACCCAAGTATACAGCGTATTCTGACTCTGGCTGTCTCATCTCCTCCCACGTAATAATAAGTGACAGCATTAAGTCAGTTATCACTGAGAGGTTTACTGAGTCTTGATGATGCGCTGGGTAAGGCTATAGATGTTGGAGATGCAGCCCGAGCCAAGCTAAACCACCGCCCTCACGTGAGGCCCTCACACGGGGATGGGAAGTGGCATATCACATGGACACAACAGAGTCAACAAGCTCATCCCAAGCCCCTCAGCAGGAGGTGAAGAGTTTAGCAAAGTCTCTCTGGCAGCCCTGTGGAGGAGACTTGAGAGGCCACAGTGGGTCATCGTGGGACTGTCCAGGTGAGATACAGCACCTTGGCCTAGGATGGGGCAGCGGACATGGGCTGTGACTGACTCAGTATGGGTTCGGGGCAAAACATCGGGACTTGCTGATGCTGCAATGTGGGGAGGAAAGTCAGGCTTTCCACGCAGGCCACTGCGCCAAAGATGCCTTTGCTTACTCGGTGAGAAACAGGTGGAGAGAGAAAGAACATCAAGAATTCTGATCTGGCTGGGCTAACTCAGAGACATCCGAGGGAGATGTCAAGAGAGCATTAAGAAGGCTAGAACTGTGCTGTCCAACCCAGGAGCCGCTAGCCCAGGCAAGTCTTTATACTAAATCAAACACGGTAGAAACTCACTTCCTCAGCAGCACAAGCCACATTCCAAGCGGTCAGGCCGCCACAGGCAGCCACAGCATGGGGAAAGGCACGGGTACTATTCGGTTTTCACTTGCAAATTCCGCTGTGATGTGATCTCAGATGGCAAAACAGATGTCAAAGGGCCTCTGACATTCATGATGGTGGGGCGAAGCTGAAGGAAATATGCCCCCTGCTTGAAGTCCACCAGAGAACTGAGTCTGGGATAAGATGCAGCAGGGTCACTCACTCTGCAAAATGATGCTGGAGGTTTCAAAGAGTCACAAGACATGAAGTCTTCAGCTGCAGAGGTGAGAGAGGAGGAAGCCCCACCGAGCGCGAGCTTCTGCGCTGGGAACGGCAAGCCGAGAGCATAAACTGGCCAACTTGAACCAGATGGCCCCACCTGCATCACCTCCACCTAGGGACTGGGAACGGCAAGCCGAGAGCATAAACTGGCCAACTTGAACCAGATGGCCCCACCTGCATCACCTCCACCTAGGGACTGGTTCCTTCCCGGAAGAGCGGGTCTGGGCTGTTTATCGGGAGAAACTTTTCTACCTGGTCACTGTCCTAACCCACACAGAGCTCTGGAGGCCTAACACTTTTTTTAATTGAGGCGGTTTATGTCTTCAACTCATTTGCAGAGAAGCTAGGGTTGGCATTCTGATAATGCCAAAGCCAGTGTGAAACTTTAAAAACACACATGGATTCCTATTTTGCTATATTTTAAGAGAAGGTGATCAACAGTCAGCATAAACAATAAATGGACACATTACAGGCCACGTATTTTTTTCCGTGTTTCCACTGAAAGAGCAGCAGCAGCCTTGGAAGGACAGCAAGTGTCTTTGGAATCTGCTCCGATTCCCACCACTCTCGTGCTGCTTGCTGTCTGTCTTTCCTGTTACCCTTGACAGACAGATGTGCTTTTGTATGCCTGTGGCTGACATGCTATGAGTGCAATGCTAAAGGCTTTGGAGTCGGACAGACCTAGGCTTGGATGCTGGATCCTCAGCTAACGAGTCATAAGTTCTCGGCCAGTATATCTCTAAGTCTCAACTTCCTAAGGTCCACGAGGGGATTAGTAAGGCATTTTGCCTCTAGTTGCTGTAAGCATAGAAAGGGAAAACGTTATTAGCTCAGTGCCATGAGGAAGAACTCTGTGAATGATGGCTAGTGTTTCTTTGGGAATTTCACTTTAAATCTGAAATATTTTTGTACATATTTACACACAGTCATAAGTCTTTCATGTTGCAAAGTCATCATTTCCTAAATCACTCCCCCAGTGCTGGCTACTTGTTACCGCCAGTCTTATTATCATAAATAATTACACTGGACATGTTCATGCTTAACTTTCTCATTCCTTTATCTTACTTCTCAGTTTCTTTCAGTTCCTAACTGTAGAATTACCAGTTTTTTGGCTTTAAAGCGTTGTTTTTTTTTTTTAAACTAACATACACCACCACCACCACCAAAATACCAGACAGTTTCTGAGATCTTGATATTTTATACATAACACAGTATTCTTAATGCTGTTTTATTTTGCATTTCTAAGATGATGAGTGAGGATATACATTTGTTCATGCTTGTTTATTCATGGCTTGTCACCTTGAAAAACATAAAAAGCTTATATTCTTTGGTCACTCACGTATAGGCTCTTGATACTTTTCTTATGGATTTGAATGAGTTCTTTATAGTGCCAGATACTCAACAGTTTATTTGCTACGAATATATTCCCCGAACTTTTACAACTTGAAGACAGCCATGTTTTCACTTGCACAGCATTTAATAAATAATACGTGACTGCTCCATTTTGCGTCAGCCGCAGGAGCTATGACTTTGCTTCCTGGCAAAACGTCTGGTTTCTGACTGCTTTTCCAAGTTCACTTACACCCACTCTGCCCTTCAGAGCAGCACTGTGAGAGAGCTGGGAAGTGTGACAGCTCCCATGGCATGGCAGAGAAGACAGATTTGACAGGCCAGGTGACTCAGGTAGGGCCACTGAGTCCTGGAGACGGCCACAACCAGACTCTGAACCTCCCTTCTTTGAATCACCGGCCCTCTCGTGAAAGGAAGCTTGTGAGGTGAAAAATGAAGAGATGCATTCTGTGCAAAATGAATGATTATTCAAAGCACCCATTCTGTACTGCTTCCTATGAGGAGGCCTTGACCTGAGCCAAAGGCTCTCACCGTTAGTGTTTTTTAACAAATCTTCCAAAACAATGTCTGACACCGCAGGCCATCCTCATAACATTTTTCATGCAGGCAAGATAATTTAGACCTCAGTTAAGTTTTGTTTTTATTATTTTTTAACCTGGCATAAACACCGCTTTTCCAAGTGTTCTCCCGTTCTTTGGCTTCATGAAACCATCCTTCTTTCTGCATTTCTAACAACCTTTCCACTTTTTACTTTTTAATCACAGGAACTTTCAGAGTATGCTGTACTTCTTATATTGAATGGTAAAGGTCCAAGGGTCCCATGTCTTATTTCTACCTCCTAAATTGCCTGGCACCAGACTTTGCTCAGGGAACACTCATGTATGGTTCTACAGAGAGATGGGGGAAGAATTTTACACAGTTAAGAGAAAGTTTTAAAAAAAAGAGTACAGTTTCATTAAAATAAGAGCAATAAAGTACAGGTTGTATTCACTGTGCACTCTGTTATACTGTTCCTTATTTTGGCAAGCATATGGTCACGAGATGGTTCCAGCACATTCTTGGGCCAGAAGTCTGTATTAGCTGAAGAATACTAAACAGAGCATCCCAAAATGTTTCCAACCTTGTATAATTCTGTCCCTATATCTCTTGTGCATTTATTTGCAAATTCTGATATAGCTCACTCCTCAAAAACCCACCGTGTACACACACACACAGCACATGAACACCAAAGTCTTGGTCAGCATTTGGGAAAAACTCAGATAAAAATATGGAACATCTGTTTCCTAGTATCAGGAAAATTCACAGGAAATGATTAATGTTAACTAGGGAGAAAGACAAACAAACTTGATCAAATTATGAAATGAAAACATCCAAAATTCACAATTTGAGACTGTATTGCCTATGAGCTCTTCAGAACTGAGAGGAAGATTTCACATTTTATCGAAATACTTGGCATGGTGGAAATATTTTTATTCCATGTGCATACGAGTAAACACGAAGCTGTCTGGCCAGCCTGCACAGCACCCCCAGGCCCTGCATCTCCCCCGGAGACTTACGTAAGCCCGGGCAGTCCGTCGCAACTTCTTGTGCGTTTCCACAACATGTCTGGTGCCTCCAGGGACGCACCAGGACCCAGCTGAACCGAGTGGTGGTCCCCGGATGAGAGCACGGGGCTCTTCTGAGAAAGGCCCTGTGTGGTGTGCCTCCCAGGGAGAGCTAGGACCGGGACGGACAGTCCACGGCAAGGCCAAAGAAAACTGTTGAAGAAGGGGATCTGCGGCTTGCAGCCCTTCTACCATCTGGCTCCGTGGAAGCGTCTCTGTTCCTGCCAGGTGCCTGGCAATGGGCACGGAGCTGGGGGCACCACAGACAACACCACGCACTTCTCCTTGAGGGGCCTTCGGTGAGTCATACAGACAGCCAGGAGGCTCCAGCTCTGGGGGCCCATCAGCTACTCATACGGGTCCCCATTCCAGTCTGGAATGATCAGGGAAGGCTCCCGGGAGGAAGGCGTGTTGAAGCCAAAATGTGAAGAACCACCAGGATGAACCAGAAGAGGAGAGAGGGAGGCCTGAGCAAGGCAGAGGGAGCAGCCTGTGCACAGCCTGAGAGAAAGGCAGCCTCGTGCACCCCGGGGCTGCAAATCGCTTAGTGTGTTGGGGCAAAGGGCTCCAGGTGGGAGGGGGGCCTTCCCCACTAACAGGCCACAGGCAGGCAAAGCCCAAAGCAGGTCACTGCAGTGAGGATCAGGAGACAGAGGCCTTTCTCCTGGAAGTCTTCTCTGATCATTCCAGACTGGAATAGCATACTCGCGTCGGAGAGCAAGCACTGACGACACAGGGGACAGCCAAAGCCCTTCTAGGTGATAGGCTCTGGGGGGTCAGAAGACAGACCGCCCCATGGTCACAGCCTCAGAGTCAACGCTGGTCCCCATTCCAAGGAAACACCAAGAGCCAGCTCCCTACCGGCCCGACCCTGTGAGGGAGCAGGCCCTGTTCTCAACCCCATGGGGAAGACAGAACTGCCTCTGTTTCACAGATAAGTTGCCGGTTTTAGAAGACAGTGCTTACTGGTATTTCCTTCTGTGAATTGATCCTGCTTGTCAAGGGAAACCGACTCATCTTGCTGGGCTGGGACTTCCCAGTCTTAGCCCCAAAAGTTCCGTGCCCTGGGAATCCCCTCTGTGCCACACAAGTCATGCCGATGGGTCACCCTGCTGGCAGTTCGCAGGCACACGAAGTGGGCAACAGGATTTATTGCCCAGACCTTGGCGCAGGACTCGGTGCACAGTTAAACAGGATCTGTCTCCCCAAGCTCACCGGGGCCCTCTGAGCTATAAGGTCCTTGGAATAGCGTGAGGTTTTTCTGGGCTCCTACATCCCTTGTGATAATTCACACTGAATAATACTTGCAAAGCAAAGGCCTGGCTGAGGGCCTCAGGATTACTATTTGTCCTGCTGAAGTGAAAAAGCCAGGAGAGTGGCTTGCATTTCATTTTGTTGTTGAGGTTGACTGAAAGTTAACCAAGTATCTTTTGGCTTTAACTCTTGGTACTAAACATCTTCCTAAAGTACTTCCTAAAGTCTACTCACAGAGAAAGTGGTACACGGATTTTCAAATACCCTTGTTAACTAGGGATCTGACGATACCTCGCCCACTGCAATGGCTTACATTTTCACGGTTCAACAGAGTTAAGAAGGCCTAGAAGACACAAGGACAAACCACAGTTTCCAATAAATACAGGTACAATAGGTATTACTTTATAGCAATAGACAACAGCAGGAGGTTGTACAGATTAACAGAAAGGCGTGGTGAGCACTGGGGAGAAGACGAAGCTGTCTTTGTATTTTTGCTGCAGTGCTGTTGAGGAAATCAGCGAAAGCTCAGAGCTACTACACCTTCTTACCCGATCACAGGAAGCAAAAGCTCTTGAGAGCAGTCCTCTCCTTACAACAGGGGTGATGAGCCAAACAGTGAGAAGGCCTTCAGTCGGCAGAAGACGCAGAAAGACTTCAGATCGACAGTACCAGGGGTCCGCTGGCAAGTCCTGATTCTCCAGGCGGCCTCCCAGGAAGCTCAGCAAGGGTCACCCAGGCTCAGTGCTCTTCTTTCCCTCTTATTCAAGCCAAAAGTCTTTGTTCACTCTGCCTCCTCTCTCCCTCTGTCACTCAGGCTAGAGTACAGTGGTACGACCATAGCTCCCTGCAGCCTGGAACTCCTAGGCTCAAGCAATCCTCCTGTTTCAGCCTCCCAAGCAGCTGGGACTACGGGTGTGTGCCACCACCATCAGCTCATTTTAAAATTTTTTGTAGATATGGGGTCTTGCTATGCTGCCCAGGCTGGTCTCAAACTCCTGGCCTCATGCAACATTCCTGTCTCAGCTTCCCAAAGCTTTGGCATGATAGGTATGAGCTTCAATTCACTTAGGTAAGAATCCTGACATAGGGACCGATGGAGATAAGAGCCTTGGAATCTTTCTGACAAAAAAAACAGTGGTTAGTAGTCAATGAAAAAATATTCACAAAATCTAACTGTGCTTGAATAGAGCAAAAAAACCCAAACAACTTTTCATTAACTTTAGAAAACTGAAAAACAAACAAAAAACCCCATGAAGCAGCATTTCCACCAGTACTTTATGTTACAGCTATGTTTCTCTCTAAAAACTCCAGTGTTATTGGAGCACTCCAGGTAACTGAGATTTTGCCACGTGCTGAGAATGCTCATTCTGCCAGAGGCTTGGTCTTCTGATCCTGTCCCTCCTCTGGATGACACATCCGCCAGACGTTGAGACAGGGTCAGGTTGTCTGCTTCAGGGTCAGGCAGCGCCATCAGGGCAGCCAAGGCCTGAGCCTGGATCCAAATGCAAGCCCCAGAAGGGTCTGTTTTCACTCTGCTAGACTTCTGGTGCTGATCAGAAGAAGGAAAGGAGAGGCACTCCTCAGGGGAGGCTGTGCACCTCCCCCCAGAGTCTGGGTCACAGATGGGGCAGGGGTGTACTTGGAAGTGTCTCATCCTGGTTTGGGGACTTTGACTCCACCAACTAGTCTTAATCTGCAGCTACCAAAACATGGCTGAGCAGAAAATATTTTTATTCTTGAAAATGAATCAGAGAAGTAGGTGAGATACATGCCAAGGTGCCATTCATCTTTTCCTGAATCATGAAGAGATCAACAGCTTATTAAAAAACAAAACCCAATTACAATCCCAACTCTGTTCAACACGATCCACTCAAAGCCACACGTCAACAAGAAGACCACCCTGAAGATCACCAGCACGCTCAGTGCCAGCCGGCTACTTCACGCCTGCCGCCTGCCGTGCGACATTGGCTTGCACCCCTCCACTACACATTCCTGCTGATTTTCTCCATTTTAGATACATTCTGAACCACATAGACAATCTGCTCATCCCCATTTGGGGGGGTGCACACACACACGGTCAGCGTCCCAGGAAAAAAGCAAGAACCAAGACCCAAAAGCCCAGGACCAAGCCAAGAAGCCTGTTAGCCACCACACCACTGGGAGGAGACTTCAAGGTGGATCCACACTCAGTGGTGCTCCGAGACTGTGCAGCCAGCCAGTCGCTTCCGGCTCGTCCCTGCCCCTGGGGATCTCCTTTGGTCATGGGCCTGCATCCACTTGACTGTAAGGTCTTCTGGTCGCGTGGGCCCTACTTTATTCTTCTTGCATTTGTTCCCCTTCCCACAATAACTAACTTTTAACCTGACACAGCCTAGGTTTTCAATAAACGAAAACGACCCATCTCTGGATGTACATGTTGATGTCTGTCTATGACGGAAATGCTCCCAGAGGCTCAGGGGGAAGGGCACGCAACAGTTAACTCGGAACTTCAGCTCCGTCTCTCTTCTGTTGCCAAAGCTGGCTTCTGTTCCTGTGAACGCGGCTTTCCCGATTCCAGAACAACTTGGGGTGCTGATGGCGCAGGACAGTCTTTCTCAGCCTTTAAAACCCACCCCCTTTTTGATCCCCTTGCCTTTCCCACCCAGATTTGGATAAGCCATTCCCGCTGATAGGAATTCCCAGTCTCCTTTGCTGGGTTCACGTCCCTTCCCCAAACCTGATGACTTTCCAGCCTCAGCCTTCTCTTTGGACTCCAAGTTTATTTATCTGACGGACATTTTATTAGGAATTTCAAATAAAACAAAGGTCACAACTAAATTCTTTTATTTATTTATTTATTTTTTTTGAGTCAGGGTCTCACTTTACATTACCCAGGCTAGAGGGCAGTGGCATAATCATGGCTCATGCCAGCCTCAACCTCCTGGGCCCATGAGATCCTCCCACCTCAGCCTCCTGAGTAGCCGGGACTACAGGTGCACCATACCCTGCCCAGCCTGTTTTTTCATTTCTTATAGAGATGAGGCCTGAAGTCTCACTATGTTGCCCAGGATGGTCTCAAACTCCTGAGTTCAAGTGACCCTCCCGCCTCGGCCTCCCAAAGGGCTGAGATTATAGGCGTGAGCCACTGTGCTGAGCCACACAGCCACATTCTTAATTGTCTCCCCAACTGCTCCGCTCTTGGGACTCTCAGGGGACACAGTGGGTCAGTGGGACACCACCATCTATGCCTCGGGTCGAGCCAAAGTCCTCATTCACCTTTGGCTCCTTTCTCACAAACCCCACATCCAGTCAACCCGTCAGCAAATCCGGTCGGCCCTGCCATAAGATGGCTCCCGAGTCCAGCCACGACTCCACGTCTCCTGCACGCCCACCTGGGGCAGGCTGGCAGCCTCTCCCACCAGGGATGGCTTCGCGCTCACGCCTGCGCCCCTCCCAGCCCCCTCTACGTCTCTGTCTAGCAGGGAGAGGCGCCCGGTCAGGCACTTTGCTGGGGCTCACGACTCTGCAGCAGCCTCCCAGCATGCTCAGTGCACGCACCAAAGCCCAGCCCTCAGCCCAGGAGCCCCAAGAACCGGCCCGCTTACTCTGTCCGGCCACACCGACTCCCCTGCTGGCCCAGCCCCAGGCACTCTGTCCAGCCACACCGACTCCTGCCTGCCCTCAAATACGCCCGCCACTCCCTGCCTAGGCCCAACACAGTCTCTTCCTTGTGCTTGACCTTCCCCTCACAGGCCCGTAGGTCACACCCCTCCCTGCTGGCTCCTTCGGGGCGCTGGTCAGGCGCACGTCCTGCCCCCTGCCCTTCTGTCTTGCTTTTCTTCCCAGCGCCCCCCCTTCCTGGCACTGTGTGTTCTAGCTGTTGAGTGATCACCCTCTCCTTCACTGGAATGCAAACTCCATGAGAAAAGGATGCGGTCTGTTCGCTGTAGTGCTCCCAGGGCCGGAGGGGATGCCTGGCACAGACTAGGCATTCAGTAAAATACCTTTTCGTGTTTGGTTAGTGAATAGACGCATATTCGCAACTGGCCAGAAATATTTTGTTGAACTTGACTTTCTGATGGATTATCAGGATAATTGTTTCCCATTTCCTCAAGCGAATCACGAGAGAACGCACGATTTGTGAACTGCGCTTGCCTCCGTCTTGTGATGCCAGTGTCCCCACTGGGCGTTTCTGTGTATACACACTCATGGCCAGCCCTGAGTTTCTGCAGAACGCCCAGCCTGTTCTGTCGCCTGCCTCCCAAGGAAGGCTGGAAGCTTTGCTGCCTTAAGAAAGGCTCCCAGTGTGAGCTAAGAAAGCCTCTGTCTGCCTGTCTATGGTTGTGGCAGCGTGTCTCTCTGTCGTTCTGAATCTGGCAGGCTCAAGGGGTTTGCCACACTGCTTTTGTGCCACACTGCTTTTGTGGACTCATGCAGTGTGGGTCCAGCAGCCACAGAAAACATTGTGGCACGTCACGAAAACTCGGAGAAGACCCAGAGCACAGCTCCCTCCCGCCAGGAGTCTCCAATCCATGCGGCTTCTGGCGGCTTGGGCAGCATGGGTGCTTTTCAGAAGGGCAGTGTTTCCTTCATGAATGAGCCCCATTTATCATGATGCACAAATGGGCAGAGTCAGTGCCAAAAGGACAGCCATTCTCCCGGTCGCTGGCATCTTCCCAGGGTGGCAATGAACGCCCCCCACGGGGCCCCTCTCTCTCTGTGAGTTCCCCGTCCCCTGACTTGGCCTCTCAGCAAACTTCAGCTTCAGAGAGCCTGGGCAACTGCCACTTGTTCCCATGTCTTTCCTCCTTTTCCTAAAGCACCACCTTTCTGGAGCTTTTACATACAAGGCTTTAAAATTGTGTGTAGAAACAAGATATTCCTAATCTCTAATCGCTTGAGAATTAAGTTGGACACAGCACAGTTCAAGGACCTGGTCAAAGTCTGACACTCGAAGCAACATAAATAGAAAGCACTGAGGAGGACCAGTTCTGCCCTTTTACCTCCTGGACAGATAAAATGCAACACATCGCATGCAAATCTCGACAAACTCTTACTTACATGTATTTCTTTAAAGCTTAAAGTTTCGATGCCTGTGACATGAAATTCCACGCCATCGTTTAAAACTTAAGCTATTGGGTAGTTTGTCCAAGAGAGGAAATGGCAGATGTCGACTATTAAACACTTTGTCACCCAAGTAAAAAGCTCCCACAAAAACACTGATTTTTTTTTAAACCACACATCTGGATTCCAAGAACGTATATGTGTGCAGTTAACTCTGGCCTTAGTTCCACGGCAGGCCTGGTGTCCCTCGCAGGCCGTGCAAGTGGCTTCCTTTCTCCCTCTGTTCTCTGGATCCCAAACATGGGTAAAGCCAAACAGAAACCCAGCAAAGGTGATATTCTGAAGGAGCCCCGCGCCTTGCAGGCACCTGCTGGGCTTCCCTGACAGCCCTCTCCCGGCCCGCATCCCTCCAACACCGCACTGTGCGTTCTTCTCTTCACTCGGCTTGGCGGGGAAGTGTTTTGCTAGCAGTCGCTTGGTTAGTTTCAGCACTGGGTTTCTGGCGTTAGTCAGGGTTGTAGCCTTTTAGGGGCCGACCACTGACTCCAGAAACTATTTCTCTATGTGAACTATTCAAAAAGGGTGCAGGGGGTAGGGGGAACCTCACAAACACGACAAAGAGACAGCCAGCCACAGAAACATTTCTACCTAGCTTAAAACCAATTTTTTCTTTTTCTTTTTTGAGTTAGGGTCTTGCTCTGTCGCCCAGGCTAGGGTACAGTGGCTCATGGCAGCCACTACCTTCTGAGCTCAGACGATCTTTCTGCTTCAGCCTCCTGAGTAGCTGGGACTACGGGCACATGCCATGACACCTGGCTAATATTTTGATTTTTTTGTAGAGGAGAAGTCTCAGTATGTTGCTAGGGTGGTCTCGAACTCCTGGGCTCAAGCGATCCTCCTTCCTCAGCCCCCAAAACTACTGGGATGACAGAAGTGAGCCACCATGCCTGGCCACCATCAGAATCTTAAAACACCAAATGGGGCCTTGCGAATCCTGAATCTCTTAACGCAGATAGCAGAGTCTTATAAGTAAATCACCTCCACTAAACCTTAACGTTTGTTTTTTCTTTCTGTTTGTTACTCTTGTGAAAATCGACCAACACGACAATTGTCCGTCCGCCAGACAGTCCTCAACACTTCTCTGCTGAGCAAAACCCGTTTGTTCAAGTGAAGATGCTGTGAGTTCAGGAAAGAGGGAGCCCTGGTCTAAGCGGGGGGTACGTGTCCTGCTGGCTCCAAGGTCTGAGGGGGATCTGTGAGCTTGCTGGAAGAGTCTGCTTCCTCATAATAGCCTCATCAGGCGTGACAGGCACCTCCCTGGCTCTCAATTGTGAAACTGGTCAAGAGGCACCGAACTGAGACAGACATGTGGCGACCCCTGGAAGGCAAGGCTCAGTTTTAAAAACTCAACACAAGCAAGTGGGTGGGTCACGGGGATGAAAGGTGCACAGGCCTCCTCCAGACTTTCTGGAGATGTGAAGAAACAGCCCCACTTGTCCAGGCCACACTGGCAGCTTGCTTTCCTGTGACTTATGACCTTGATGTGTGAGATGAAGTGGCAAAAGAGAGGCTCATGGCTTTCTGACTGGTCTCCTCTCACCTAGAAGTGAGAAAACCGCTTAGCAAATACCTGGCTCCTAAGGTAAATCTGACCTGCACCAGCTCTACGGCTCAGGAGGGGGCCTTCGGGCTTTCCCAGTGCAGAGTACTGGCTCCATCCACCTACTCAGTCATCCAGTCGCGGAGCCAGGCACTGCACCAGGCGCTGGGAATACAAGCAACCCAAAGGGCAGAAAGTCTACACTCACTTTAGAGACAGGCTCTGGGGGTTCAGGAGGCTCGAATGCCTTCCCTAAAATTGAAAGTCAAGTGGCAGAGTTAGGGTGCAGATCTAAGACCGGGAGAATTCACAGGCCTGCGCTTGTCACTCAGTCGTGTAGCTTTGAGCACCACTTTCTTGGCCTGATTTAGAAAGAAAAAAGCTGCGCCGCTTTGGAACCCTCCACTCTCACGACCGTCTCCACCCACACCATCCGCGGTTAAAGCAGTCACCCGGCACCATTTCTAGGCGTCTGCTGCCTCCAGCGCAGGTCCACTTCCTACCTGGAGTCCGTTGGACATCACACCTGTAGGATGGAGCACACGCGGGCCTCAGGTCCACAGGGCATCTTCCTTCCTGCTTGGCGGCTGCTGGCACACCAGGTGGGGCCTTGTCTGCCCTGCTCGCCAGGACCCAGCACACTCCACGCACACGGCAGGTCCCTTCACACACATCTGCTGATTAAATGTGCGAGGAAAAGTAGCCAAAGAACAAGATGCTGTCTCAGGAAACGCTGAACGCCAGCTCTGAGGACTCTTAATTGAATGAGTGGGTATTACTTCAAAGACGTTGGCAGAGCCTTGTTCCAGAAGGTGTTTCACAAGTTGCTGACTAAGTTCTCCGGACATGATGTTCATAGCAAATATGTTCTACTGTGAAATACTGGAAACAACCCAAATGTCCAGTATTTGGATGAAAAGTTAAACCAGCAGCCACTCAGAGGTGCAGGGGTTTCTTTTATTGCCATCACAAGGAGGAGGATGGGGGGTGTGAGGACACAGAAAAGGGGAAACGTGAGCTAAGGTCAGACGCAAAGACAGACCGACAGAGACAAGGGACACACTGGTTCCAACTGCAAAGAATATGCACAGGAAAACTTTCTGGCAAGAGAATGTGAAGAAGAACTCATAAGAATACTTCTTCAGTGTCCAGAGTGGGCATGGTGGCTCATGCCTGTGATCCCAGTGCTTTGGGAGGCTGTGGTGGGAGGACTGCTTGAGCCCAGGAGTTTGAGACCAGTCTGGGCAACAGAGCAAGACTCTGTCTCTGTAAAAAATAAAAAAATTAGTCGGGCATGGTGACGCATGCCTGCACTCCCAGCTCCTCAGGAGGCAGAGGTGAGAAGCTCACCTAAACCTAGGAGGTCGAGGTTGCAGTGAGCTTGTGATCATGCCACTGCACTCCAGCCTGGGTAGCAGAGTGAGACCCTGACTCAAAGAAACAAAAGCAAAAACAAAAAACAAAAACCAACCAAACAGAGAAGGATACTTCTTAAGTGCACAATAAACATTCAGAATGCAATAAAATAACTGACAACTGGAATTATTTTAATAAAACAGCTCTACCGCTTTTATCTCCAAAGCCCTTCTCCTGATCACTGTTACAGAATTCTAACAAAACGCATGTTCACGATCTAACATGCGATCCATTTAGAAAAACATGCCTTCGATGTACCTGTGATGAAAATGAATGCATGCCTGCTAACAAAAGACACCCACTTATTTGCCGGGCTAGACATCCAAGACATTAGTCTCAGTGTCTGGAGGCCACATGACAGTGAATTGTGTGTGTGTGAAAAGCCCGACACACGACTCTCCCCCACGTGGCACATTCAGACACACCAGTCTGCTCTCCAGGGACCACCACTTCTTGATGAGACAGGCGCACTCGGGATGTCTCTGCCTGAGCCCTGCGTTTCTGTACCCTTCTCTGGGCTAACGCTGGCTTGTGCAGAAATGTCTTCACCGGGCTGTGCCTCTCTCAAAAAATGACAATAATAGGCGCCACTCATGGACCGTTTAAACGTAGACCAGGTAAACTGGTAAGCACCTTCCTAGAGGCCTTGTGTCAATCTTGTTTTCCAGTGTAATGTCAAACACAGAGCATGTGACGTACAGCTGGCACCCCATAAATACATGTGTCTACCCGAGTTACACTTTGGTTCATGCAACTCTCACGTGCACACTATAAAGGCGGTATTATAATGATCAGTATTTTGTAGGTGGGTTGTGGACAGGTCAAGATAACTGCTTAGTGGCTAACATTTTGCTAAGGTCAGTAGACACGGAGTAGTTAGCGTCCTTCCTCAGCTCACTGCATTTCAATTTCTGGCTCAGTCTCACTTGGAATATTACACTTTTTACAAGTTAAAAATTAATCAAACACAAAACGTCATGCTCGCCAGAGTAAGTTCTAAAATTACTTTTCTACTCATACCTAACTGGTCCTGCCATTAAGACACAGGCCCTCGAAAGACAGTCTCCTTTCCCTTTATACTTCAATGGAAGGTAGAAATGCTCTCCTAAAACGTCTCACCGAGTACCAGACAAGACCCTGCAGAAGACAGAAGTCCTGCTGCTTGTTAAGCACTGAGATTCATATGCATAATTGAGTCAGGCAGCATAAAACCATAAACTAAATCAACTGTGAAAACGACCACTCAAGTATGAAAAACACAAAAATAAAACTTAACACTCCACACCCTAAATCGTTTTTATTTTTGATTTATTTTTAAAATGTGGGGAACAATTCAGGATTAGGAATACAAGTGGCCATCGTACAGGTAAAGTTTGGCCCTCCCTTGGGCCCCCACTTCACCGGGTTTGAGATCAGGTACGCTTACTGATGCTGTGTTGCCCACCCCCTGCCCCCTGGCAGTTTCTGGCTACAGCCAAACCCTTTCTTATAGTAGTTTGGTAAATGTTTAGGGTCCGGTTATGAGCAACACACTCTAAATCTTAAGAAGCCCAGCAAGGGGTGTGTAGCTCAGGAAAGGGCCCCTTGCTGCGGTAATTCTGACCTTTGGCAAACTCCCAACAGATTTCACTCAAATGATTTCCAGTTACACTCTCCATACTTTGCTTGAAGAGGTTCAAATGGGGCGGGAAATGGAAAACAGAGCGATCAGTTCAGTTCCAGTCAAGAGGGATGCTGTCTCTGGAGGGTCCATACCATGTGCATGTACATAGCACTCAACAAGAAAACCATCTCTGCAGAGCCAAGCCCCTCCTCAGGTGACTGAGTGAGCCAGACTGTTCAAGTTCTCTTGTGCGCAGGGCTGAGACGACAAGCCTCCCCTGGCACCACCACCACCACAGTGGCTTCAAACCAGCCTCCCTGACCAAATGCCCTTTCTCCAGAGCCTTCCTTCCTGTCCATCAGGTCTGTCTCCCCTTCCTCAGCTGCATTTTCAGTCCTCTAATCAAGAACGTGCAGAGCTTCTTTTCACCTTCTGCCTCCAACTGCCCTCTCCTGTTTACTTTCCAATGCCCTCTGTGACTGAGTGAGCCAGGCCATGTGAGCCGATCCCCTCCTCCCTACTCACCTTCGACGGCTTCCCTCCTGTCCTCCCCTTCTCACACTCGCTGCTTGGCCTCCTGTGTTGTCACTCCAGCCCGGATGCCACCATACACTCATGTCCTCCCAGGCCCTACTAAGTCCATCTCCTCCAAGGGGACATGGCACCCCAGCACCCCACATACTGACTTCTAATCACCTTCGAATACGTCAAACTTCTTTGTGGAAAGGAACAGACTCCTTCAAGTGAACGCAGATATTCGAGGTTTACCGTAAGGATACATAGGATGCCGAGGGCATGGAGACAGGCCTCACTGAGACCAGGAGGCAGTTCAAAAGCGGAAAGGAGCCCCAGTGGCATTAGGGCCTGGACTCTGGGGCCGCCCGTCAGCAGCAGCAGTGTGGGGTCCCCCATGCTGACAATGACCCAGTCTTTCCCTCTCTGCTTCTGCTGCTCCCGCCACACACCTTGGGTCTCTCCCCCAGCCCCGCTCCCGGCTTCTGCTCCCTCAGAGCTGGGCTTGTGGCGTCTCTGTGCTTGTCTTCCCAGCCACAGAATAGAATGTCACTTGCCAACCTTCCCTGTCCTGGGTGTCTTTCGCTCACAAACTCACATCGTCTGATGGGTACCTGGTGCAGGTGCTCTACACTGGGTTGAGTTTCTCATGACAGAGCAGTTGCTCATCGTAGGGCTGCTTCTGAGTCAAGGGCTCTTGTTGACCCAGACAGCTGTGGTTAAGGAAGAAAGAGATGGGGGAGAAGAAATTATATCACAGTTCACCCATGGACAACACGGGTTTGAACAGTGTATTTTTCAATGAATACACTGAAAAGATTTGGGAGATGTGCCACAATCTGAAAAAGCTCACAGACAAACCATGTAGCCTAGAAATAAAAAAATAAGAAAAGGCTAGATATGCCATGAATGCATTAAAAATATGTAGCTACTAGGCTGTTTGACCATCTACTACCATAAAATATCATAAGTTATGATAAAAAGTTAAAATTCATCAAAACTTACACACAAACATTTACAGACTGTACATGGCACCATGTGCAGTTGAGAGGCATGTAAACAAATGCAAAGATGAAGCATGAAATCACAGTTGCACAAAATTAACAGCTACACACCGCACAACTGCAATAGCTTCATGGCCACCTTCTACTCCTGAGCTGAGCTCAAGTGCTATGAGTGTCCACTTAAAATGCTGTGCGATGCTAATCAGCCCTGCGTGAGGAACTCATTTCTCTAGTAGATTGCCTCTCATGGTCAAATGCAACCTTTTGTGAGTCTCACGCGTTTCATGTTTACAGCAATACTGTAAACCTTGAATGACCTCCCAGGACTCACACTAAGTGCTACCAGCGATGCTGGAAGTGATTCCAAGAAGCAGAGAAAGGGCACAACATTACAAGAAAATGCTGAATGGCTTGACATGTACCGTAGATTGAGGTCCGCAGCTGAAGTTGAGCCATGTCAAGATTGATGAATCCAGCATCAGGACCATCGTAAAGAAGGAAGAAAAATGGCCAGGTACAGTGGCTCACGCCTATAATCCCAGGACTTTGGGAGGTCGAGGTGAGAGGACTGCCTGAGCCCACAGATTGGAGATCAGCCTGGGCAACACGGTGAGACCTCACCTCTACAATACATTTTTAAAAATTAAAAATTAAAAAAAAGGAAGAAAAGGATATCTGTGAGGCTGTTGCTGCAGGTACCCCAGCAAGTGTGAAAACCTTGCAATTTTTGTGATTCAACTTTTTATCTTGTATTGAAAGTGCAGTCTTTATGGTGGGTACAGAACTATTGTGAGAAAGGCATGCTCGTAGACTCTGATGTGATTCAAGAAAAAGTGAAGCCATCATGTAACAATTGAAAGTAAAAGAAGGGTGAAGAATCTAAAGCTGGAGAAGTTAGTGTCCACCTTCAGAATGGTTTGAAGGCTTTAGAAAGAGGCTTGGTTTTAAGAAATATCAGGTCAGCAGGAGAAGCACCCTCTGCCAATTCAAAGGCATTAGACGGATTCCCAGATGCCATTAAGGAAATCGTGGAGGAGAAAGAAAGGGTACCTGCCTGGACAGGCTTCTAATGCAGACTGAAGTGCTCCATTCTGGCGGGGGGGGGGGGGGGAAGCCATATGGGACACATATTAATAAGGAGGAGAAGCATATACCAGAATTTAAGACAGGAAGGGACAGGTTACCTCTACTGTTTGTTTGGTTTTTGAGTTGGAGTCTCACTCTCTGGCCCAGACCAGAGTCCCCTCTACTGTGTCATGCAAATGCAATCAGGTTTATAGTCAGGCCTGCCTTGATCTATAAAGCGGCTAACCTCTAAGCCTTGAAGAGGAAAGAGAAACACCAGTTGACAGTCTTTGGATTGTACAAGAAGGTCTGGAAAATGAGAACTCTTTTTCTGGCTTGGTCCCATCAATGTTTTATCTCTGGAGTCAGGAAGCACCCTGCCAGTAAGGGACTGCCTTTTAAGGAAGTTTAAATCTTGTGCAATGCCCCTGGCCACCCAGAACCCCAAGAGCTAGAGTGTGCACTTGCCCCCAAACACGATGTCCCTAATTCAGCCTCTAGATCAGGGGGTCATAGGACCCTTAAACCTCATTACACATGGTTCTCTATGGAAAGGACTGTCAACGTTATGGAAGAGAATCTCCACAGAGAGAATATCATGAAAGTCTGGAAGGACTCCACCACTGAAGATGCCGTCGTTGTTATAGAGAAAATCATGAAAGCCACCCAGACCCAAACAATAAATTCCTGAGGGAGAAAACCATGTCTGGAGGTTGCACGTGACTTCATGGGATTTACCACAGTGCAAGTCATGGAAATCATGAAACAGATTGTAGATACGGTGGAAAAGATAGGGGGAGAAGGATGTCAAGATATGGACCTGGGGGAAATTCAAGAGCCCACAGACACCACACCAGAGGAGTTGAGAGAAGACGACCTGATGGAATGAGTACCTCTGAACCAGAGCCAGATGAGAAAGAATATACTGAAGAAGCGGTGCCAGAAGATACACTGACCCAGGCAATCTGGCAGGAGGGTTCCGATTATTCAAGATTGCTTTTCACCTCTTTAGCAATGTGGACTCTTCTATGACACTTGCACAGAAACTAATGCAGATGGTGGGAAAGGATTGGTACCCTATAAAGCATTGTTAGTCTAGCAGAAAAGCAAAAACGTCAAATAGAAATTATGATGTTTCTGCAAGGCCACATCGAGTGAACTTGCCTCTCCTGCCTCTCCTTCCACGTCTGCCACCAGAGACAACAAGACCAAACCCACCTCTTCCACTACTTCCTACTCAGTTTCCTCAAAATGAAGATGACAAAGATGACGATGTTTATGACGATTCACTTCCACTTAGTGAACAACAAATATACTTTCGCTTCCTTATGGTTGCTTAGTAGCATTTTCCTTTCTCTAGCTTACTTTGTTGTAAGCATACAGTTATGATACACATAACTTTCAAAATATGGGTTAATTGGCTATGTTTTGGGAAAGGCTTCCAGTCAACAGCAGGCTATCGGCAGTTGAGTTTTGGGGGAGTCAAAAGCTATACGTGGATTTTCAGCAGCACCGGGGTGGCACCCCTAGCCCCCTGAGTTGTTCAAGGGTCACTCAGAGCTAGGAACACGGCCACTCATCTTTATCAAGTGGTTCAGGAATTCTCCTCTCAGCAGAAACCGGGCCTTTGTCGAAGAGGACGGACTTAGGCATGGCAGACATGTGTATTTGTCTCCCCAGTGAACGTCTCTCCTTTACCTCACTAATGCTTTATAACAGCATACAGATCCGGCCTCGGCCACGGTCAGCACAGCATTGTGCAGTGCTCAACGAACATTTCATGACTATTTGTCCTGACTCTATACCTAGTTAGGTACAGTCAGCAAACCCAGACCACAGTGATATTCTCGGATGAGTTTCACTAAAGGAGGTGGTTTTCCCACGCATGCCAGCAACGACAGTTTACACATAGTTCTCACATAGCAGGCCTCAAACTTTTTGGTCTCAGGACCCCATTGCACCCCTAAATTGAGAAACCCAAAGGACTTTTGTTTATTTGGTTTAATCTGCTAACATGCACCACTGGAAATTGAAACGGAGAAATTTAGAAAACAGTCATGCATTAAAAATATGATAAATTCATTACATCTTAAAAAATTTAATGAAAAAACAAGTGTATTTTCCAAAACAGGAGAAATTTTAGTGAGAGTTGTTTTACATTTTTTGTAAATCTCTTTAATGTCAAGTATCTTTGCAAACTCCTTAATAGGAGACAGGTGGATTCTCATTTCTGCTTCTAAATCTAATTTGTTATGCTATTTGGTTGTAGCATATGAAGAAAATCTGGTCACAAACAGATGTAGATTAAAAGCCTTTTCAGGTAACTGTAGGTATTTGATGCTAAACTAAAACTTGACAAGTGGTGGCTTCTTAAAGGTTAGCTGAACCCTCTACAATGAACTTTTCGTATTCTGCTGTATTAATATTGATTAGTTTTTCCTGCACTGAAAACAGACCTTTAACCATATATGGGTCACTGAAAAACACTGGTTCACCGAGTTACACAGGTTTTCCAATGTTGACACACTGTACAAGACACTATTAAAAATGCACACTCATCAACAGTATCACTAAGCTCACCAGGAAAGTCTTTAAGCGTTGAGTGGTCAGGCTTGGGGTGGCAGATACAAGTTTTTCAAAATTCTGATTTTTTTCTTGCCAGCTAGAATTTTATCACTGGTAGCAAACACAGACGATTATTTTTCTTTTCTTTCTTTTTATTTGAGTCGGAGTCTCACTGTTGCCTGGGCTGGAGTACAGTGGCATACTCACGGCCACTACAGTCTTGTCCTGCTGGGCTCAGGTGATCCTTCCACCTCAGCCTTACAAGTAACTGGAATTACAGGTGCACGCCACCATGCCTGGCTAATTATTTGATTTATTGTAGAAGCAAGGTCTCACCAAGTTGCCCAGTTTCTCCAACCTGCAGTTTCAGGCAATCCTCTTACCTCGGCCTCCCAAAGTGCCGGGATTACAGGCATGATCCACCACGCCCAGCTTTACTTTTCTTGAAGTGACAGGCTCACCTTGTTCTTTTTTGAGAAACTGTCTGCCAAATATCCAATTCTTAATAATCAGACATTCTTTCAAGTAAAAAACATGTTAAGCAAAAAGGGTGGCTAGTTCAGCTTGCAACTGAAATAATCACACAAATATTTTACCTCGAGACTTACTTTATTATCAGAGGAGAGCTGATATCTCTCTACTGTGTCACATGGTACATTTTAAAAAGTGCACTTTTATAATTGATGAGCCATAATAAATCCTTTTTTACTGCTCCGAGGACATTTTTAAGCAAAAGCGTTATTTGTTCTGTTTTTTGCTTCGAGTGTGTGGTAGTACGACTCCTGCCTTGACTGGCGATCAGGCACCTGCAGTTCCCACCACTACTTTGCAAACGATTCCAAATGTCGACACGATGAAGACGTCAAATAACATCTTAGTGTGTCGTACAGACAAATTTGACCTTTTGGACTCCCTGAAAGGATCTTGGAGACCCCCAGGGTCTGTGTCCCACGAGTCCCTCAGTAGATGAACAAGAATTCATATTAGGCAGAAAGTCGCTGGAAAGGTTTGGTGCACGGGAGACCTTTTCAGCTGGGCTATCGACTACGCAGGAGGTTTAAGATTTCCCCTAATTCTAACACTTAACTGTGTCAATGCAGGCCAGTTACCTTTCCGGTTGGATCCTTACTGTCCCATCTGCAAAATGGAAAATTAATAATAATAATTTATAGTTTCACAGAATTGTTGTGAGAGTTGGATGAAAAACGAATACAAAATGGTCAGCACAGTTCTTGGCTCAACTGATATTTGCTACAAAACAAGTGGGGGGGGAAGGAACGGAGAGAGGAAGGGAAGAAGGGAGGAAAAGGAGGAGGAAGGGAGGTGAGGAAGGAAAAGGAGGGGGACACCGAGGAAGAAAAACGACAGGAGGAGGGGACTCTCTGTGGACTGTCTGAGTGAGCTGGGCAGTGCCAGAGGGAGAGAGACGCTACGAGCCCTGTGTGGGAGCTCTGAACCAGCGAATGAGAAAGCAGCATTTGCTTCCTGCAGGGTTTCAAGCCTGGGTGACTGGAGGAAGGAGCCAGCATGCAGGGGCCAAGGAGGCTGCGCTGTGGCTGCCAAAGGGCAAAGATCTCGAAGTGTCTGTAGAGAAGGAGAGGCCAGGTCAGGGGAGGGCACAGAGCGAAGGATCAGTGCTGTCGCGGGACAAGCGATATTGTAACTGAAGGCAGATGAGACAATGGGAGAAGACAGGACCCGAGACACAAAAAGGAAGCCCCTGGTGGAACCCACTTGCCAGCTCTAGACCCTCAAGGGCAAGGCGCCTTCAGGCCTCACCTCCCCCTAGCCAGCCACTCCTGCGGGGCTGCCAGGCCTGAGTGCTGATGCCTTACAGCTCCAGACATGAGCACCCTCTGCTATCCCCACCTCGTCCCCAGAGACCGTTTCTCCAAAAATGGCACTTGGGATGTTAAGGACACGTGTTCAGGTGGTGGCAAAACAAAACAAGAAGCCGGGAGGGGGCGCAGCACCCCTGCCACCTCCTAAGGTTCAGTCCACCGCGGTCCCCAGGGCCATCCTGCCAGCTGCCTCCCTGGCCTGCCCAGCACCCACGCCCAGCCACAGGCACTGCCCTCTGCCCCATCGAGGCAGCCCTAGTTCGTGTTCCTCCCAGCCTCCCACTGGGGATGGATGCCTTGGCCCACCACTCCTGGGTCAGCTTCGTGAGGGAGCAGAGGTAGGTATGTCTCCCTCCACGTGACCCTGTCCTGGACATCTCCTCAGTCCCTGCTCAGTCCCTGCCATGGCTGGGTGCACCAGGAAAACAGAGAGAGGATGGGGCCAGAGAGAAGCAACAGGGAGAGGAGCTAAGAGGTGTCCAGGAAGACCGAGGAAGACAAGGTGCAAAAGTGAGTGTGTCTCCCAGAGAGGACCCGCGGGGGTCTGCAGCGGCCTTCTCTTCCAGAGGGACTGTCAAGAGGCACCGGCCTAGATGAAGTTGAGTCGGTTAAAGGGGTAGAAGGTGCTTCTTGGAGGAAGTGAACAAAAGAATTCTTAGATATTACAATGGCTGTGGCCCTCCAAAGCTCAACCCCACCCAACAAAATCTTATTCCTTGATATTTGTCTCATCAGGGAGAAAATGCTCATTTAAAGTTAACTTACTTACATTTATCTAATTTTTGAATTTTAAATTGTAGGTATGTATGTATTTGTTTTTTGAGTTGGGGTCTTGCTCTGTTGAACCCCGGGTTCAGGCTGGAGTGCAGTGGCATGATCACAGCTCACCACAGCCTTGAAGTTCTGGGCTCAGGCAGTCGTCTGCCTCACTCTCCTGAGTAGCTGGGACTATAGGCACATGCCATCACACCCGGCTAATTAAAAAAATTTTTCTTTTAATGGAGACGAGGTCTCGCTGTGTTGACTGGGCTGGTCTTGAACTCCCGGGCTCAAGCAACCCTTCCGCCTCTGCCTCCAAAGTGCTGGGATTACATGTGTGTGAGTCACCACGTTTATCCTACGATTTCTCCTTATGTGGTAGTCATGAGAAACGGTCAAGAGGCACCGGCCTAGATGAAGTTGAGTTGGTTAAAGGGGATTGGGTTCAGCAGCCTCCTGGAAGGATGGAATGCAGACGCAGGTTGGAGGAAGCAGCCATGCCATGACTCTTCCCCTTCCCGGGACGGGTAAAGCCACAGGTGAACCACAACTCCAACGAGCACGTGCCACATGCCAAGCCCTGCGCTAAGCGCCTCACATGCCATGCTCTACTTTTATCCTCACAGCGACCTTATACAGTTAGGCTCCTGCTTTACAGATCTCAGAGAACAGAGGTCACGTATCCAAGGACCCAACTGGTGAGTGGCAAATGATGCCAGATGAGTACTTAGCACATTAGTACTTAGTACTCGGACACGTGGTAGGGTTTAATGATGGTAATCACGATCCGAGCAGGCAGACCTGAACACACCTGGTGGAAGAGGGGAAGCAGGCTTGGCTACACAGTAAGTGTACAAAGAGATATATGCATGCATGCTATCTGAAGGACCCAGCAGAGAAGCAAAACATGCGACCAGCAGAGGAAATGGCTGATGGGTAAGGAATCCAGGCAACCAGGTGGGCTCGAGTCCAGGTGCCAGTCCATGGCCTTGGCAGACAAGAGAAAGAAGAGGGGCAGGAAGGAAGCCGAGAAAGCGAGTTAAAGGTGGCGGCCAGGTGAGGGGGCAGGGCCTCAGGAGACAGCAGGAGGGAAGAAATCCTGTCCCCACTCAGGCTCTGTGGCTGAAGCCACAAGGCAGGAATCCTGGTAAGACTCAACAGATAGAATCAACCAGCACGACAGCACCACTTGCTCCAGCAGCCTTCTCAAGCCAAAGTCCGTTAGTTAATAGTACGCCTCCCCACCTCATACTTCCCCCAGACTTAGAGAAGGCAGCCAGACACAGTGCTTTAGTGAAATAACTCCCAATCTTTTCTGGTATGAAGATAACTTCTTGCCACAAGAAACAAAACACTACAACTTCCCGGGCACCCAGTCACAGCAGCTGCACTTTTAGTATCCACTGGGAAAATGCTAGGTCTGCATTGACTTTGCCCCACTGAGTCACCTGACATGACTCCATAGGGTCTTTATCATGAAAATACATTTGAAAAAATGGACATTAAGCAGCAGGGCATGTCAGGAGCTTAGAAGTCATCACTCTGTCTTAACAAGTAACAGGCTTCACAAACTGAAAAATCAGTAACTCTTCCTGGGTCAGAGAAGTGAGGTTATAGGGCAAATAGGGGGCAAATTGCTGTCCCCCAAATCAGAGAGACAGATGGGTGGATATACTCCACGGAAATCAGAGCCAAGACAGGAAAAGCTCAACTGTGACAACTTGCTGGAGGCTCAGTGTGGACACGTTTGAGAGTTAAAAACATCAGGGCAACCCCGTTACAGGGGAGGAGACATATGTTTGTGAGTTTTACCTCCAGGAGTTACTTCCAGCAGGGGAGGAGAAGAAGAACCATTTTGAAATAGGTCAGAGCATCAAATTCCTTAACAAGGCCTGCCTTCAGGAGAAACTATTTTTCCAGAGTTGGGTTTTTAAAAAATCAGAGCCTAACCAATCCAGGGAAAAGAAATACCCAGGCACAGTCCCTTCCAGACATCCTGTCCCACCTGAGGAAACAAAAATGCTGAGAAGCATTCGCGAGGTTCACAGCCCAGGCACACAGGCTTATCCTAAGGCTGAGCCCTGGCAGAAGGACTACAGAACACTTCCCTTCCCCTCACGCCTTTGCGCCACATCACCAGAGTTTACCCAGTACATTATGTCTGCCTTTCAACAAAAAATTACCAGACATACTAAGACAAAAACACAGTCTGAAGAAACTGAACAAGCATCAGAGCCAGAGCCAGAGCCAGGTATGATAGGAACATTGGAATGATCAGACCAGGAATTTAAAGAAGCTCAGATTAATACAGTAGGGCTTTAATGAAAAAAGTAGACAACATACAAGAACAGAAGATAACGCATGTAGAGATACAGAAATTACAAGACAGAATTTTAAAGACCCAGAAATGAAGAATGCCTTTGATTGGTTCACTTAGTAGTCTAGACACAGTTGAAGAAAGAATTTCTGATCTTGAGGATGTGACAACAGAAACTTCCAAATCTGAAAAGCAAAGAGAAAAAAAGACTGAAAAAAATAGAGGGGAATATCCGAATGTTATAAGACAACTACAAAAGTTGTAACATGCATAGAATGGGAGTGCCAAGAGAAGACGGAGGAAAAGGAGCAAAAGCCTTCTTTGAGGCAATAATGACTGAGAATTTTGCCACATTAGCATCAGACACCAAACCACAGATTCAGGAAGATCAAAGAACACCAAACAGGATAAATGCCAAAAGAAAAAGAAAAGAAAAGAAAAGAAAAAATATGTCTAAGCATACAATATTTAAACTTCAGAAAGTCAAAGACTAAAAAAAATATTGGAAGAAAAAACACATTACTTGTAGAGGACCAAAGATAAGAATTACATCTGTATGCTCCTCAGAAACCATTCAAGCAAGAGAGTGAAGTGAAATATTAAAAGTGTTGAGAGAAAAAACCACCAACCTAGATGTATCCTGAAAAATTATCCTTCAGAAATGAAAGAGAAATAAAACCTCTTCAAAAAATGACGAAATTTGTTGTCAGTAGACTTAACTTGAAGAAATATTAAAAGAAGTTATTTAGTGGGGCTAAGATTACACAGCTCAGAAACTACATAAACAAAGGAAAAGCACTGGAGAATAAATTAGGTAAAGCATAAACGTGAAATTTTCTTATTCTTAACTGACCTAAGAGATAGCCTTTTGTTCAAAATAATAATAGCAACAATATATTCAATTATATGCTTATGTGTATATATACAGTTGATCCTTGAACAATGTGGATTTGAATTGCACGGGTCTACCTACAAGGGGGGGGGATCCAAAAAACCCTGGGATTTATTCATTAAAAATTGTGTATTTATTCTTACATGTTTAAACATCAGTCACCTTCAAAGGACTCTCCATTTGACGCAATACACCTTTGAGACAGTTTTTCCACTGCTCAAAACAGTTTTGAACTTGTCCATTTTGATGATGCCTTTTAGTGTTTCTGCTGTTTTTTGTTTCACCTCTTCCACATCAGCAAAATATTTCCTTTTGAGGACTTTTTTCCATCAGTAAAAGAAAAAGTTGCTCAAGGCAAGATCAGGTGAATAGGGAGGGCGGGGCTCTGGAGGTCATGCCATTTTTGGTCAAAACTGCTGAACACTCAGTGTGGTGTGGACAGGTACGCTTGTAAATCACCCATCATGAAAAGGGCAAATGCGTTGAAAGAGTCTCCAGGAATTTAAAAACAAAACAATTCACTGAAGTTGAATGCAGAACGCAGCCTCTTGCAGCAAGGTTAGCTGGTACACTGATGCTGATGGGTTGAACCTACCGAAGGAAGCCTGTTTTTTTTGGGGGGGGGTCTCCCCTCAAATATGTAATTTTTTTCCCAACCAAACACAGAAGAAAAATACAGTATTCAAAGGATGTAGCCAGGCTCAGTGGCTCAGCCCATAATCCTGTGCTTTGGGAGGCTGAGGTGAGTAGATTGCCTGAGCCCGCGGGCTCAAGACCCACCTGGGCAACTTGGCGAGACCTCATTTCTACAATAAAAAAAAAAAAAAAAATTAGGTGGGCGTGGTAGCACGTGCCTGTAGTTCCAGCTACTCGGAAGGCTGAGGCGGAAGGATCGCCAGAGCCCATCAGGTCGAGGCTGTGGTGGCTGGGAGCGGCCATCGCACTCCAGTCTGGGTGACGGAGTGAGACTCCAACTCAAAAAAAACCAACAGCAACAACAAAAAAAACTTGCATATATGTAGGGCCATCTTTTCACATACAGAGGTTCTACAGGGCCAAATGCAGGATATACATATATGTAGATTTTGGTACATGTGGGGGCTCTGAAACCACTCTCCCAGGCATACCAAAGAATGACTGTAGTGGGATGGAGGAAGATATACCATGCTAAAACTAATATTTTTAAAGAGCAGGAGTAGCTATATTAATTTCAGACAAAGCAAACTTCAGAACAAGGAAAGTTATCAGGATTAAGAGGAGCATCACAAAATGATACAGGAGTTAATCCTCCACAGACATAGCAATCCTTAATGTGCACGCACCTAACAAAAGAGTATCAAAATAAGTGAGGCAAAAACTGATAGAACTGCAAGGATAAACAGATGAAGTCACCATTTTACTTGGCAATGTCAATGCTCCTCTATCAGAAATGAACAGACCTATCAAGCTGATAATCTTTAAAGCCATAGCTGAACTCAATAGCACCATCAAGCAAATGAACACACTCAGCAACTATAGACTACTTCATGCACATCAGGAAAACACACATTCTTTTCAAGTTCACCTAGGATATTCACTAAGAACACATACTGGGCCATTAAAAAACACATCAACAGATTTAAAAGAATTAAAATCATATAATACAATGTCTCCTTTCAGACTACAGTTGAATTAAACTAGAAATCAATAACAGGAAGATAAGTGGAAAAATCTCAAAATACTTGGAGATTAAAAAACATGCATCAAAAAAGTCTATAGAGAAATTCCAAAATATTTTAAACTAATGAAAATGAAAATGCAACTTATCAAAATTTGTAGGATGCAGCAAAAGCAGTGCTTAGAGGGTGATTCATAGCACTGAATGCATAAATTAGAAAAGAAGATCTAAAATCAATAATTTAAGCTTCCACCTTAAGAAACTAGAAAAAGAAGAACATACTCAATTCAAACTAAGCAGAAGAAAAAAATTAAAGCAAAAAAAAAAAAAATCCGTATAGTGGAAATCGACAGGGAAAACCAATGAAACCAAAAGCTCTTTCTTTGAAAATATAAATAAAATTGGTAAGCCTCTAGTAAGGCTAACTAAGAAAAAAAGAGAAAAGACACAAATTATTATATCAGCAATGAAAACAGGGACACTACTATAGGTCCCACAGATGTTAAAAGGCTAATAAATAAATATCATATACAATTCTGTGTCCACAGATTTGATAACCTAGATTAAATGAACCTATTACCTAAAAAACACAATGTGCTAAAACTCACAAAAGACAAAATCAGATCACCTGAAAGGGCCTATTTCTAGTAGTGAAATTGAATCACTAACTAATAACTGTCCAAAACAGAAATCACCAGGCTCAGATGGGGTCACGGGTGAATTCTTCCAAAAACATTTAAAGAAGAAATTATATCAATTCTCTAGAATCCCCTTCAGAAGATAGAAACAGAGAATACTTCCTAATTCACTCTATGAAGCTAACTAACATTACCAAAACCAGATAAAGATGTTGCAAGAAAACTTCAGACTAATATCTCTCATGAATGAAGATGCAAAAATCCTCAATGAAATATTAACAAATTGAATCCAACAATGAATAAAAAATATACATAGCTACCAAGTGGGATTTATCTCAGGTGAGCAAAACTGGTTCAAATCAATCAAGGGAATCCATCCCATCAACAGACTAAAAAGGAAAACTCACACCATCTTATCAACAAATGTAGAAAAAGCGCTTAACAAAATCCAACACCCATTCATGATTTAAAAGAAAAAACTCCACAAACTAAAAATAGAGGTGAACGTCCTCAATTTGATAAAGCACCTCTACAAAAAAACCTATAGTGAACATCACCTTTGACAGTGAGTAACTCAAAGTTTTCCGGCTCGAAGAATAGGGACAGGACGTCCCCTCTCACCATTGCTTTTCAACATTGTACTGAAATTCGAACTAACGCAATTAAAGAAAGAAAGAAAGAAAGAAAGAAAGAAAGAAAAAAAGAAAGAAAGAAAAGCTATAAATATAAGGAAAGAAGAAATAAAATTAACTATGTTCACAGATGACATAATCATCTGTGCAGAAAATTAGACAGAAAATTCCTAGAACTAATAAAAAATTATAGCAAGGTTGTAGGATACAAGGTTAAAAGACAAAAGTCAATTGCTTTCCTTATATAAGAGCATGAACAAATGGAATTTAAAAATTAAAAACACATTACCATTTAGATTAGCACCCCTCAAAATGAAATAGGTATAAATCTAACAATATGTATAAGATCTATCTGAGAAAAACTACAAAATTCTGACAAAATATGTCAAAGAAGAACTAAATAGAGAGACAGTCCATGTTCACAGACAGGAAAGTACGATATTGTCAAGATGTCAGTTCTTCCCATCTTGACCTGTAGAGTCAACGCAATCACAATAGAAAACCCAGCAAATTTGTTTGTGGATATTGACAAACTAATTCTAAAGTTTATATAGAGAAGCAGAAGAACCAGAATAGCCAACACAATACTGAAGAACAAAGTTGGAGGACTGGCACCATCTGACTTCAAGACATACTCTAAAGTTACAGCAATCAAGACAATGTGGTATTAACAAAAGAATAGACACAGAGGTCAACGGAACCGAATAGAGAACCTAAAAATAGACCCACATAAATATGGTCAGTTGATCTTTAACAAAGGAGCAAAGACAATTCAACAGAGCAAACATAGTCTTCTCAACAAATAGTGTCAGAAACGAAAATCCGTGTGCAAAAAGAGAATATAGACACAGACCTTATAACCTTCACAAGAATTAACGCAAAATTAATCAAAACTGTAAAACTTCTAGAAGATAACATAAGAGAAAATGTAGACGGCCTTGGGTGTGCCAATGACATTTTTAGATACGACGCAAAAGGCATGATCCATAAAAGAAATAACTAATAAGCTAGACTTCGTTAAAATGAAAAACTTCATTCAAATGAAAAAATGTGAATGAGAGGACTGGGAAAAAATATTTGCAGAAGACACTTCTAATAAAGATTTGTTATCTAAAATACAGAAAGAACTCTTAAAACTCAACAATAAAAAATAATCTGATTAAAACAAAGGCAAAAAACCTGAACAGATATCTCACCAAAGAAAATGTACAGACCGTTGATTTGTTAGGTCATTGCTTTTGTTAAGCTCTGGCTAGGTCATGTTCATTGATCTATGGCTGACATGCTTTTCCCTAAGCTTTGGTCCCCTCCCCTACCTTGAGAAGGTGAATCTCCTTCCCTCTCTCACTCCAATTTACTTTCTAAATAAGCTATATTTTCCAATCTAAAAAAAAAAAAAAGAAAGAAAATGTACAGATGGCAAATAGGTATAAGAAAAGAGGCTGGGCTCGGTGTCTCAGCCTGTCATCCCAGTACTTGGAGGTCGAGGCGAGTGGATTGCCTGAGTCTGCGGGTTCGAGACCAGCTGGGGCAAACTGGCGAGACCTCATCTCTACAATAAATCAAAAAAGGAACTGGGTGTGGTAGCACGTGCCTGTAGTTCTGGCTATTTGGAATGCCGAGGCAGAAGGATCGCCGGAGCCCAGCAGGTTGACGCTGGGGTGGCTGTGAGTGTGCCACGCACTCCAACCTGGGTGATGGAGCGAGACTTCAACTCAAAAAAAAAAAAAAAAGAAAAGATATTTAATATCACAAGTCATTAGAGAATTACACACTAAAACAATGAGCTTCCACTACATGCCTCCTAGAATAGTCAAAATCCAAAAACAATGACAATGCCAAATGTTGGCATAGATGGGGAACAACAGGAACTCCATTCATTCATTCATTGCTAGTGAGCACGCAAAACGGGACATCAGCCGGAAGACAGGCTCTATTTTCACTATTTTTATTTTTTGTGTTGGGGTCTCACTCTGTTACCCAGGCTGGAGTGCAGTGGCCTGCTTTCAGCCACCGTAGCCTCAACCTACTGGGTTCACGCAATCCTTCCGATTCAGCCTTCCAAGGAGCTGGAACTACAGGTGTGCACCACCACGCCCAGCTGATTTTTTTTTTTTTTTTTAAATTGTAGAGATGAGGTCTCGCCGTGTTGCCCAGGCTGATCTAGAACCCATGGGTTCAGGCAATCCTCTCGCCTCTGCCTCCCAAAGTGCTGGGATGACAGGCATGAGATTCTTTTACAAAATTAAACATAGTCTTACCATGCAATCCAGTAATTATGCAACTTGGTATTTACCCAAATGAACTGAAAACTTATGCCCACACAAAAATTTGCACAGGGATGGTTATAGCCATTTTATTCACAGCTGCCAGAACTGAGAAGCAACCAAAACATCCTTGAGTAGATGAGTGGGCAAATAAACTGTGATACATCCATGCAATGGAATATTATTCAGTGCTACAAAGAAATGAGCTATCAAGCCATGAGAAAACACAGAAAAACCTTCAACGCACATTACTGGGTGAAAGAAGCCAAATTGAAAGGGCTCCATGCCGCATGATTCCCAGACTTGATACTCTACGATGGAGACAATGAAACCATCATTGGTTGCTAGCGGTTGCGGGGGAGGAAAGACTGAATGGGCAGAGCTCAGAGGGTGCTCAGGACAGTGAAACTATTCTGTACGACACTACAATGGTGAATGCATGTCATCATATATTTGTCAGGACCCACAGACTGCAGAACACCAGGAACAAGTCCTCACAGACCTATAGACTCTGGGTGATAATAATGTGTCCATTCAGTTTCACGGACTGTCACCAAGTACCACGCTCTGGTCAGGATGTAGAAACTGGAGAGACTGTGCGTGTGTGTGGGGCGTGGCTACATGGGAACCCTCTGTGCTTTCTGCACAGTTCTACTGTGATCTAAAACTGCTCTAAAAGCAAAGTTTATTCACTAAAACTTATTTTATTTATTTTTATTTTTATTTTTTTTGAGTTGGAGTCTCACTCTGTCGCCCAGACCGGAGTGCAGTGGCCGCTCCCGGGCCACCGCAGCCTCGACCTGCTGGGCTCCGGCGATCCTTCCGCCTCAGCCTTCAAGTAGCCGGAACTACAGGCATGCGCTACCACGCCCGGCTGATTTTT